>NC_069692.1:6212006-6515036 GCF_023699985.2 Odocoileus virginianus | reverse complement strand
TTCTAAAGAAGGCTATAAAAAACTATATAACAATATGGGGAAAGGCTTCTGATTAAATAATGCAGATTGTATTTATATTAAAACTACAATTATGGGAAATTTTTATTCCATTCATTTTAGTGTGTGTGTGCTCAGTCACTCAGTTGTATCCAACTCTTTATGACTCTATGGACTGTAGCCCACTAGGCTCCTGTGTCCCTGGGATTATCCCAGCAAGAATACTGGAGTGGGTTGCCATTTCCTCCTCCAGGGGATCTTCCCAACCCAGGAATCCAGCCCATGTCTCCTGCATTGGCAGGCAGATTCTTTACCAGCTGAGCCATCTAGGAAGCCCCATTTTATTAGTGGAATTCTTTAATTCTACTAAACTGAATGAAATCCCTAAAAGGATACATCCAGAAATACTAGCAATATTTACAGTAGTGGGTGTTGAGAGTATCTTTTTTGTTTTTTCTATTATCCAAATTATCTGTAATATTCTTTTGTTATTTTTATAAAAACAAGCATTTTATTATCATTTTACTCAAGCTTTAGTAATTCTATAATTACAGAAGGAGGTTAAGAAGACCTATGCTTTATTTCTCAAGTATTGGGCTAGTTTCTTTGAAGACAGAATTCAAGGTTCATTTTGTTGGTGAGAAAAAACTGTGTTCACCTTTACAGTGTCTACTATTTCACAAAACCAGAACACCTCTTAGTAAATAATTTCCACATGCAGTTTAGCACACTGTTTAGAATGGAATCTCCGGAATCTGAATAATTAGATTCCAAAGCTGTGTGCATGCTAAGTTGCTTCAGTGGTCTCCCACTCTGCAACACTATACCACTAACTTCTCTGTGTAATCCAGGACAAACTATCTCAAGATCTCAGCTACCCAACTAAAAAACTGAGGGTGGAAAAAAAAAAAAAAAAAAAGATTACCTACCTCTTAAGATTGTCCTAACCATCAAATAAGAGAATGAATGTAAATTTCTCAGTCCAGGGCCTGCCTGAGGTTAGCGCTCAATAAATATTCATTTTTATTACTCACAAGTAAATACTGACACACTTCCCCAAACGTCAGCTCTAGCATGGAAGAAGTGATTAGCCAGCCAAGGAAAAGTTAACTGTTTTCCTACTGTTCCCAACGTTGCAATGATAGGCACTGGATCTTTCGGAGGTTACAGAAAACTCAGCTGTAACAGTCATGCAACTGTCATTCGGTGAGTCTTTGCCGCACTTGGAAGCATTCGATGGCTTCCTCCACCCATTACCCACACCGCTTACCCTTCCTTGGCTAAGTGGCAGCCTTGCCCAGCACAAGCTCACTGCTAAGCTCAGATAGAAAGGAAGATGGCTGTTTCGCATCTCTAGGAAGAAGCTGCTCTGTGACCTTGGGAAAACCAATTCAGTTACATTAGTCCCTCTGTTTTCTCTTACCTAATAAAATAAACAAAAATAAAAAGGGGAGGGGGGACTGCTTTTTTCTTTAAACATACCTCTCTGCCTGTAGTTTGTGGCCCCTCCGTGGGCAAGCTGGGACAACTCTGGGGTGAAGGGGGAGAGGGGGACGTACGTGGAAAAGCAAGGATAAGAGAGCGGAGAAAAAGAGGCGTTCCCCAGCACCGCCCCTCCACTCTGGGGCCCTAGCACACCCCGCGCGCCCTCTCACCCATCTCGCTCCGAGGGGCTGCCTCTTGAAAGCACGAACATGGAACTAAGGAGGAAATCACAGACCCACAGGTAGCGGACTCTCGAGAGCAGGGCAGGGACTCTGTGGGGTGCAAGGAGGTCAGCCTGCCGGCCCTCGCCGAGGACGGGCAGGGCGCACCCTCAGTGAGCTCCCACCGGGCTGCGAGACTGGGCTGCAGCGGGGAGGACAGGGCGGCCCCTCGCTCACCGTATTCCACGGGCTCCCGGTCAGGCTGGAAAGTGAAGTGAGCCACCTGACGCCTCTGGGCCGCAGCCTCGTAGGCCGAGGCGGACTGCAGGAAGCCCCGCGGCAGCCCCGCGCCACGCAGCCGACGCCAGGGTCCCTCGGCCCCGGCCGCGCGGAGCCGCAGCAGCCGGCCCGCGGACGCCGCCACCACCGCCATCCCCGCTCACCACCCAGATTCGCAGACTACCGGGCCGCCCGCTGCTGGCCGGGAGGGCGGAGAGCCGAGACGGCTTTCCCATTGGCTGGGCCGAAGGGGCAGACCTGCCAGGAGGACCAATCAGAACCCGGAATTTTGGGGGTGGGGCGGGCTGCAAGAAGACCCTGCCGCGTTGGCCCGTGGTGCGCATGCGGAAATGGGGCTGGGGCGGATGCTAGCTGACAGGTGAGCTCCAATGAGATGGTTCCTAGAGGTGGAGTCTTGCTGGGGTCAGCTGCGAAGTCAAGGGTCCCGCACGCCTGTCCGCCAATTTCCCACTCGGTCTGGGTTCCTGCGTTTTCCAGTGTCATCTGCGTCGTGAGGTTCTGATGGCTTTTTCACCTTAAGATTTCTGTTTTCTTTTGAAATGGAACCCTTTCTTACCTCTCCCATTCTTTACCTCTATTATCCTCCAAGAGATGGAAAGGGTTGTGGATTGGCATTTGGTTATTAGTTTGGGCTTTCAGAACACTGCGGGAATCAGTGCTGTAAGCCTCCGTTGTTTATTCAAACTCTCCCTGTGTGCTTAAGTATGTATTGATTTTCTTTTATTAATTTTGTTTTTCTGGGTTTAAACGCGAGGGAAAGAGGTAAAACTTCTATTTTACCTGCAAATACACTTCATAGGAATTCAGGTGCATTTTTGCCCAGGTGCAGCGAAAATGACCTGATTAGCTTAGAGACCTGGGGAAATTAAGAATTTCTTAATTTACATTTAAAATAATAAACTTTGTAAATTTTCCTCTTAAAAACTCAAATGTTTCAAAGTATACTTTCAAAATAAAAATAAAAGGATACTTTCTCTATCAATGAATTTTCGCTTTACAGCAAAATATGGTAGAGAGAAGAATGAAAGTGTTTACATCCGATGAAAGTGGAAAAGTACAGGCCCCAAGCAGAATTTGAAGAAGAAAGGGGAAGAATTAAAGGGAAGGAGCAGGGGAAAGGATGTTCCCCTTCTGCTATTCCTGACCTCCCGGCTCATCTTTGGTTTTGCAAGGAGACTTTGGCCACCTGATGCAAAGACCTGACTCATTGGGAAAGACCTTGATGCTGGGGAAAATTGAGGGTAAGAGGAGAAGGGGGCGACAGAGGATGAAGTGGTTGGTTGGCATCACTGACCCAATGGACATGAGTTTGAACAAACTCAGGGAGATAGTAATGGACAGAGAAGCCTGGCATGCTACAGTTCATGGGGTCACAAAGAGTTAGACATGACTTAGCGTCTGAACAACAGCAAAGAAGAGAAGAAATGGGGAAAGGAGAGGCAAAGAGAGGCACCAGCTGTCTGTTTTCTGATTGGGGTTAAGAGACAGGATTTTTTTTTCCCCATTCATAGATCACTCAGCTTATTGCAAATAGTACACAACACAGATGAGTCTCCAAGGAGAAGTCCTGGAAGGAGGCATCACAGGACAAGCAGCAGTCTGGCAACAGGTCTCTTGACAAGCATGAGTGGGCAGCAGCCCTCTGCTCAAACAAGGACCCCCGCAGCAACATCAGGAACAGCTCTGACAGCGTGGAGATGAGTCCTCCAGTGAAGAGACTTCCAGTCACTCAGCACAGTGGTCTCTTTCAAAGAAGTAGCAGTTATTCCAGGGGAGGGGGTCGGAGACAGGAATTCAAAACTGCTCAAACGAGCACCAGAATTGTCTCCGTTGTTCCTGTCAAGCCTCCCAGATTCAACTTTTGGGGGATTTTTCATCTTTTTTTTTTGTTGTTGTTGTTGTTGTTATGGTCACCTCTTCTGTTTCATGGTGTGTGTGTGTGTGTGTGTGTGTGCGCGCGCGCGTGTGCATGTGCACACTATACTGTGTATTTTTATGTGAATGAGGGTATTTTTTATTTTATTTGAATGAAGGGAGGGGGCAACAAAATGAAATTACATGTTTATAGTCAAATTTTAATTTTTAAAAAAGAGGGCAAAAAGCAAGGATAAAAAACAATCAAGTTGCATTTTCTCAGTTTGCTGATAGTCCGCACTCACACAAAGGCAGACTCCCCTACTATCAACATTTCATACTAGAGTGGTACATTTGCTATGATCAATGAATGTATACATATTGTAATCACACAAACTTCATAGTTTACACTAAGCTTCACTCAGTTCAATGAGTTTCAGAGGAAAGAACAAGAAACAAAAGAAGCAAATGCCAGCTGAATAAAAACAACTTACTAAGTAGACTCTTTTCATGGTCTTAGGAAGTACAATTGTTTTTCAGTATCCCCCTGGGATTGATTCCAGAATCCCTCAAGGATACCAAAATCCAAGGATGCTCAAGCCCCTCATATAAAATGATACAGTGTTTGCATATAATCAATGCACATCCTCTCTTATGCTTTGTCATCTCTAGATTACTTATAATACCTAGTGCAAGGTAAATGTTCTATAAATAATTGCTGGTATATAGCAAATTCAAGTTTTGCTTTTTGGAATTTTTTTCCCAAATACTTTTGATCTGTATCAGGTTGCATCCATGGATGCAGAACTCACAGATGTGGAGGACCAACTGTAATAAATTCCATATCATTGGAGATCGTCAAGTACAGGATGGACGAACACTATTAAAGGAGTCTCTTTATGCAGACTATACTAATGAATAGAGACTAAAATAATGACATGATTTATGCTTCATTTCATTTATGCCTCATTCCCTGGTGTCTCCAATGGTAGAGAATCTGTCTGCAGTGCAGGAGATCTGAGTTCGATCCCTGGGTTGAGAAGATTCCCTGAAGGGAATGGCTACCCACTCCAGTGTTCTTCCCTGGAGAATTCCATGGACAGAGGAGCTTGGCAGGCTGCAGTCCATGGGGTCACAAAGAGTCAGATATGACTGAGTGATTAACACTTTAACATTTAGGGTCTTTCTAGTTGTTAATTTTCTGATTCTACTATTCATGAGTGTGTATTGAGAGCCTTCCATGCACCAGGTCCTGTGTTTTAATGAAACTTACTTTAAGCCAAACCTTGGATCTAACCCACCTGTACACCCAGCGTGTGAGTTACCCCTCTGTCCACCCTTCCTAAGTATCTAGACAATTTCTCTCTGGCTTCTTATCTCCTGCAGGGGCATGAGATGCCTTGTGATTGATCCTTTAGGAATCTGAACCAGCCCGCATGGAAGAAACCCTGAGAGCAGATACTGCAGAAAGGGCATCCTTCAAAGTGACATATCTGGTATTTGTGATCAGCCAGGTGGAAGAACTTAGATACAAATGATGCCTCAGATTACCGCTCCAAATATTGATACCTGCCTGTATGCATAACCAAGTTTCAGAGATGGTCACTTATCTGTAAACAAACAAACAAACAAAAAACATGCCAGCCTGGCAGTAGTGAGTTTTTTGAATTCCCAGGATAATTTGTGAGTATTGCCAAGTTTCCAAAAGCCTTATTAGTTATGGTTGACAGAATGAGTAGGGACTGCAAGAAAGTTTTGAGACCCATATTCTACCTTCCCTGCATTTTCTGTTGTGACTTCTTAAAAAGATTTTTATGTGGACCATTTTTAAAGTATTTATTAAATTTGTTACAATATTGCTTCTGTTTGGTGGTGGTGTTCAGTTACTAAGTCATATCCCACTGTTTGCAACCTCATGGATTACAGCAGGCCAGGCTTTCCTGTCCTTCACTATCTCCTGGAGTTTGCTCAAACTCATGTCCATTGAGTTGGTGATACTTCTGTTTTATGTTTTGTTTTTTTGGCCAAGAGGTATGTGGGATCTTAGATCCCCAACCAGGGATCGAATCCGTACCCCTTGCATTGGAAGGTGAAGTCTTAACCACTGGGCCACCAGGGAAGTCCCCTGTTGTGACTTTTACCCATTTATATTATTTCAAAACCTTGAATAACTGCACCCCTGGAGTCATCAGAGACTATGAGGCTGTTAGATTTTCCTGGTGGCGACCAGTGTGAAAAAGGAGGGGAGACAGCAGGGGCAGATGAGCAGTGATCACCGCCTATGACCCTCAGTAATTTGTCCCCCCATCATGTAAAGCCACCCATAGACATAAGTAATATAGAAGTCCACCCATATCACTTCACGTGCACATTGAACCTTCCCATGTTCATACGAGGCTTTAAGTAGAGCAGGTTATTTTTACCTCCCTTCCTGTCAAAGCGTGCAAGCCTGAGACCAGGTCCTTAACTTTCACGTTAGAATCCCTCAGGGAGATTTCAGAACACACCGATGCCCAGGCCCCGTAAGGTAAGCATCAGTGATACTCGCATGTATTTCGCTTCCCTCTGCTTCTAAGGATTTAGGCAGATGGCACTTCTCTGGACACCTGAAATTAGGCATGGCAACATGACTTGCTTTGCCAGTGAATTTGAGCACAAGTGTGGAGCACTCCTGGGTAGAAGAGTTTAAGAGCTGGTGGCCAATGCTCCATGTTTTCTTCTGCTACCTCATCAACTCACAATGTTCCAGATGCTAGAGCAGCTGTCAGCCTGTTCCTGGAGTGACATTACCAGGAGCATCACTTGCCCCTGTCCACCTCGTTTGACATGGAGCATGAGAAACAATTCGAGAATGTAAAGTGTGGGTTGTTTTTTGAAATAATAGAGCATGACTTCTAAGTACAAGCCAACTATTTTGCATTCATACCCAGTACTCTTGCCTGGAAAATCCCATGCACGGAGGAGCCTGGTAGACTACAGTCCATGGGGTCGTGAAGAGTAACGCATGACTGAGCGACTTCATTTTCACTTTTCACTTTCATGCATTGGAGAAGGCAATGGCAACCCCCTGCAGTGTTCTTGCCTGGAGAATCCCAGGGATGGAGGAGCCTGGTACGCTGCCATCTATGGGGTCACACAGAGTCGGACACGGCTGAAGCGACTTAGCAGCAGCAGCAGGTAGCTCAATGGTAAAGAATCTGCCTGCCAATGCAGGAAACACAAGTTCAATCCCTGGGTTGGGAAGACCCTCTGGAGGAGGAAATAGCAACCTCCACCAGTATTCCTGCCTGGAGAATCCCATGGACAGAGGGGCCTGGCAGGCTACAGTCCACAGGATCTCAAAGAGTCAGATTCGACTGAGCATGCATGCAACCTATTCTAATTCTTCAGGAGAATTCTCCCTAAGTCACGACTTAAAGGAAGACTATACAGTTGTTCACAACATGATGCATACAAGTAGCCAGTTGTTGCCACTGTGGATTTACATGATTTTCATCCATAATATTGGCTACTCACAATTTTACCTGGACGTATTAGATTTGGGAATCTAAGCACCCAAGAATGAGGCAACTCTCCTCTGTTGAGGCAATATGAAAGTCCTTTATATACTTTTCAGTCTTTTAAAACAACTTAATGAATAGTCTTAACTGTTCTCATTTTACAGATGACAAAACAGAATCAGAGAGCTAATAGACCAACTACAGCTTAAACAGCTTAAATCATTCCAATCCATGTTTTTCAAATTTCAAAATCTGTGCCCTTTTGTGTTTCTCAAACATATTTTGCAGAATAATCCCCAAGAACTTTGTTCAAATTTCAGACTCCCTGGTCCTCACAATGGGAAACTTATCCATTAAGCACAGAATAAAGCATCTGAGCTTTTCTGAAATATAGCTGATTCACACAGTATCTACATTTCTTATAAGCTTCCCCTCCCCAGTGTGTTGGATATGGCCAGTCCACACACTATGCAGACAAACCCTATAAATTCAATATAGCTCTTCCATACACTGTGTTCCCTATCTAGAGAAGAGCAGCCATTGTCTTACCCTGCTCACTCTTTCATCAGTTAGGATTATTTGACTAATTTAAGCAGAACTATAATTAGAAGGGGGCTTTCCTGGTAGCTCAGTGGTAAAGAATCTGCCTGCCATTGCAGAAGACGCAGGTTCAGTTCCAGGGTTGGAAAGATCCTCTGGAGAAGGGAATGGCTACACACTCCAGTATTCTTGCCTGGGAAATCCCATGGAGAGAGCAGCCTGGCAGGCTACAGTTCATGGGGTCACAAAGAGTCAGACGTGACTTAGCAATGAAACAACAATAACAACAGTAATCAGAAGATATGGGATAACCCAGCAAAATGGAAGCAGCAAACAGCTCAGAAAGAGCATCCAACAAGGTATCCCCAAAGATCCAGGTAGTTGGAGGCAATTCAGAGACTCACAAGGATATTAAAACTCTAAAGGTTGAATTGACTCCAACTGTTACTGTCTTTGACTGACTTTGTTCAAGATTCAGTTCCCAAGGGAGAGATTCTGATTAGCCCAGATTAGTTGATTGCTATTTGTTGACTAAGGAGGAGAAAGGTATCTTATTGACCAAGACTATATGCCAAGTAAAAACCAAAACATAAATCAAGGAGCTGCTATCAACCAAAAGTGGACATTGTGTTTAGAATAAAAGAAACCTGCCTGGAGATGCCTGTGTAGTCCCTCCAGTTGTAAACATTTCACCATGAAAATCCTTCCTCTGAATTCTTCAAACTAGAGTGAAACCAGACTATAAGCCTATTTTAATATGTTTCTGAATTTCTGCAGAATAAATTTGAATTCCTCTACATCTTCTAAAAAAGAAACAGAGAAAAGGGAAAGCAAATTAAAAACATGCAATCTATTTCTCCAGAATAGTTAGAACACACAGAAGTCTAAACACTCCAAATTCACTTGTTCTTACTATTAGTATGAGGTGGATTGACATTGAGTCTAAGTAGACGGTGATAAAATTTGATTGATAAGGTTGTTATATTGGAGTCATCATCATCCCATGAAATAAAAATTGCTACATCAATAAACTGGAGTAGATTAACCACCATATATTATAAAGGCAGTGAGAAAAATAATTGGTTTAAATCCCACTTCCTTCCTCTCCTGCTGTATGACCTTGGAGGGTATATCCCTTATTCCTTCTAAGTCTCATGGGGAGAATGTGAAACTTACCTAAAAGGATGTCATGATAATAAAACCACATAATACATTAAAGTTGCTGATACATAGCTGTACTCAATAAGTGGTTGTTGAATTCATTGATTAGCTAATTTATGTAGGTTTGATATAGTGACTACCCCAGAAAAATATCTAAATAATATTTACTGATTTTATTTTTAATAATAACTAAATATTATTATTTTAGTAATAATAGTTTAATAATAGCATTTTATTATTACTCACACTTATGGGATGTAGTAACTTGGTCAAGGCACCAGGTGGCAGAAGATAATAAAAATTGCCACTTCTTAGTAGAGAAGAAAAATGCAAGTATTACAAAGATTTTCATACTACATTTGTTCATGAAAATTTGTGATTCAATTTTCCTAAGTCAACACACAATTTTTTAAATATATATTTTTATTTATTTGGCTCTGCTGGGTCTTAGTTGCAGCATGTGAACCCATGTTGAGACATGTGCGATTTTAGTTCCCCAACGAGGGATCAAACCCAAGCCCAGTGCATTGGGAGCACAGAGTTTTAGCCACTGGACCACAAGGGAAATCCCAGCACACAAATTTTGAAATGCCTTTATTACTTCACTTTCTGGCAGCAATTTCATTTTAGCATTTCTGTGTATCTGCCTTTGCCTCCATCAAGTAATGACAAGGCAATCCCAAACATTATAGACATGATTTTATTTTATCCTCATCTCTCCTAGGAGGTATGTATTAACTCCTACCTAAACAGCATGCTAACCTGGACAGCATGACCAACCTAGACAGCATATTAAAAAGCAGAGACATTACTTTGCCAACAAAGGTCCATCTAGTCAAAGCTATGGGTTTTCCAGTGGTCATGTATAGATGTGAGAGTTGGACTGCAAAGAAAGCTGAGCACTGAAGAATTGATGTTTTTGAACTGTGGTGTTGGAGAAGACTCTTGAGAGTCCCTTGGACTGCCAGGAGATCCAACCAGTCCATCCTAAAGGAGATCAGTCCTGGGTATTCATTGGAAGGACTGATGCTGAAGCTGAAACTCCAATACTCTGACAACCTGATGGGAAGAACTGACTCATTAGAAAAGACCCTGATGCTGGGAAAGATTGAAGGCAGGAGGAGAAGGGGACGACAGAGGATGGGATGGTTGGATGGCATCACCAATGCGATGGACGTGAGTTTGAATAAGTTCTGGGAGCTGGTGATGGACAGGAAAGCCTGGCGTGCTGCAGTCCATGTGGTCTCAAAGAGTCGGACACAACTGAGCAACTGAACTGAGGTATTAACTCTACTTAACAGAGGAGAAAACTGAAGCTAGGGCTAAAATTAAATTCAAACCAAAGTTTGACAGAAATGCCTTGAAAAGTGTCTATTGCCTGCTCTCCCATGGTCCTTATTTTCTCTCAAGAAGTGTGAATCAAGAAATAACTAAAGTAACTCTTTTCAAGGAAAATATAAGAAGAAATCGCCAAGCTTATTATGCTTCATAAGTTTGCATATGAATGTACAGTATTAAATTTAACAGGCATAGTATGAAAATTTTTTAATTGGAAACTATTAATAATGCAAAATATATACATAACACTCATATCCAAGAGTTTTAAAATACTTCGTGGTTTTAAAGTAAGTAATATATAGTGAACAGACGTCACAATTTTCCATTTACAACTGAAGGAGCACAGAATATATGAGGATAAGTCATTTAATCAAAGTTGCTCCCTCCAAACCCATCTCGAAATTGGTTTTAGAATGTTCATGTGCTAAGTTCCCTAGACCAAAGTAATGTTTATTCATTTGTCTTTTCATTCAACAAATATTTATTGAATACTAGTTTTTCATGTTGAGATGATGCCATGACCTAACTCTGTAGCTCCAGAGCTGTCCCAACATCTATTCTCCTGAAGGAGAAGCACTCCAGACCTTCATGAGGTCCTGTCCTGGGGCCATGGAATGGGAGGACAGAGAGATGGATTGTCACCACTCTTTTCCCAACCAACATCGACCTCCTTCCCAATCATAAAAAACTTGGTGCAGAGATGTCCATTCATTGGAAACATGTGTAAGCTAGGACAGATACAGTGCATGCGTGCATGCTAAGTTGCTTCAGTCGTGTCTGACTCTTTGCGACCCTATGGACCGTAGCCCTCCAGCCTCTTCTGTCCATGGGATTGTCCAGGCAAGAATACTGGAGTGGGTTGCCATTTCCTTCTCCAGGGGAATCTTCCCCACCCAGGGTTCGAACCAGCGTCTCTTATGTCTCCTGCACTGGCAGAAAGGTCCTTTACCACTAGCCCCACCTGGGAAACCTGAGGATAGATACAGTAAGTCCCTTAAAACAAACCTTCAAGTTTCAAACTTTCAAAGATGAAAATGTGCGTTGACATATCTGATCGTGTAAGTTAGTTCATGAGTTTTTGTACATTGTTACATGCATGCATTCTCTACAAGTGGTTGTGGTTTTTGTATTTTACTGTACACTGCTGTATAGAGTAGAGTAGTAAAGTGTCTTCATTTCAAGCCCAGGATGTCCAGACGCAAGTGTAAAAGCAGCAGTGATGTAGCTGGTACAGTACTACCCAGACATCACTGAACTGTTTTTTCAAGAGGGGACCAAAACCTGTGCCATCAACATCCAGTGTGCGTGAAATTGCAGCTTGCCCTCCGTCTCCTATTGCTGACGATCTTTCAGCTCTCCCATCACGCCCCTCCTCCCCTCCTCCAGTAACACATCTTGCCTGTTCGCTCGATGCCAGCCCCTGTGTGCCAGCTATTGTACTGTATTGCTGTACTTTTCAAGGTACTGCACTGTAAGATCAAACAGGCTTCCTTTATTTTGTGTGTGTTTATTTTTTATTTGTGTGAAAAGTATTATACACCTCTGTCCATGGAATTCTCCAGGCAAGAATACTGGAGTGGGTTGCCATTTCTTACTCCAGGGGATCTTCCCAACCTAGGGATCGAACCCACATCTCTGGCATCTCCTGCATTGGTAGGCAGATTCTTTACCACCTGGGAAACCCAACAGTACCATATAGCTGATTGTACTTGTTGGGTACCTATGCTAACTTTGTTGGCCTTATAAACAAACTGGGTTTATGAATGCACTCTCCAAACGAAACTCATTTGTATATAGGGGACTTACCATACAGCTAAGCCATTCCAGAGACCATTTTGCAACCCACATAGTATGTAAAACAAACTATAAAGTAATAACATCCTTAAAGAATACAGCAGTGTTCCTCAGTGTGGTCCCTGATGACTATATCATCATCAGCTAGAATGTAAGTCAAGTATGGAGTCCTGGACTCTACTCCAGACCTACCAAGTTAGTAGCCCCTAGGATAGGGCCAGGGAATTCACATCACGTTTTTAACAGGTTCATTAGATGACTGTGGTTTAAAAACAAGTTTGAAAATGAAATATTGGAGAATTTCTTTTAGCCAAGAGAATCAAGGAAGGGAGTGTCACTGGAGTAAGGCTGTGAATATAGGGAAAGAACATGCACCATAGGAAAAGAGTAGCTTGAGCAAAGGCAAAGCAGAGTGTAAGAACAGGTCCCTTGGGACGGGCCAAATGATGCACGACAGTCTTTAGTAAGAAATAAAGTTGGAATGATCCACAGGGCTCAGGTCAGAACTGTTTTATATGTCATGCCAGGGAGCGTGAACTTCACTCTTTAGAGTTGGGAAATGAGTTAAGATACAATACTGATTCCAGCCAGGTTTAATGTGGTCCTCCACCAGCCCAACCCACTGGCTTATTTTCCATCTTCACAATCCCCTCAAGCTTGAATAAACTCAAAGGAGGGACTTCTTTGGTTCAAAAAAAACCATAAAATATCAGAGGGGACAAAGATTGAGTATGGTGGTTTTCAAACTAAGATCGCAAAATCTGGCAGCACACAAGAGGCCAGTCAACTCCGTGTCTCCCCACCTTGTTTAACTGGGTTTTTAACCTCTCGTTTGAAGAAACTGTTTGAAATATGCTAGACTCCAAAGGGAAAGGGGCATGAGACATGGCTGTGAAAGATGGGATCTGTAACTGTTTCTTTAGTCAGTGACCCTGTAAGTCTCCTTGACTTGGAAAAATTCTCCTGTCTCTTGAAGAAGGACTCAACGACCCTCTTAAATCCTGACTCATACTGAAAACATCTCCATAAATTTTTTACTTTGTCTCAAATCTCATTCTGTGAAAGACTCTCTCACCATGGCAGACCCTCCAGCCTCGTTGTTATGCTCAGTACCCTTAACTCACAGGTGAAAGACCCCATGGGATGATCCAAGTGTGAATGAGGGCTGATCAGTTACCATCAGTGGCTTTGCAGTGTCAGCAGCCTATAGAAGGCTTGCCGGTGGACACCCAGGGAGGTATCTTTTCCTTTAAAGTTCAGTTCAGTTCAGTTCAGTCGCTCAGTCATGTCCGACTCTTTGCGACCCCATGAATTGCAGCACGCCAGGCCTCCCTGTGCATCACCAACTCCCGGAGTGGACTCAAACCCATGTCCATCGAGTCGGCGGTGCCATCAGAGTTAAAACAGGTAAGTAAGCAAAGAAACATTCTGGCAAAAATAGTGAGGTGGCTGCAAATCTAACCCTTTCAGAAATGGTGGAGCTAAATTGGTGGTATTAACATTTTAAATAATATTAAGCATTTCTACACAAAAAGTTACACAGGTATATTTACAATCATGTATCTTTTTAAAACATAGGTATAGTTTGGGTGTCCCTGGTGGCTCATGGTTAAAGAATCTGCCTGCCAGTGCGGGAGATGCATTCTTCCCCGGGAAATCCCATGGACAGAGGAGCCTGGCGAGCTACAGTCTACAGGGTCACAAAGAGTCTGACATGACTCGGCGAGGAAAAAACAACAACAAATAAAGCAGTTTATTTAGACCACAGGACACCAAACCTCTCTAGTTAAACAAGGCAGGAAGACTCAAACTGATGACTGCTGACCTTGGATTGACATTGTCTTCTTACAAGTAGTCACAGCAGATCGAGATGTCACATGCAATTAGCTAAAAGAAGTAAGTCAATAAGAACCAGCAAACAGGATCACCACCGTGACACTCTTCCTCAGATCTAGTTGGCTTCTGCCAAGACAAACCCGCCAGTGAAACTGTCATTGTAAAAGAAGCAAGAAGTGACATTCACCGACCCCTTCCCAGCACCCATTTCTCTAGACTGATAGCAAACACTAGATGCTACTGATCAGCTTTTTTTCCCACTTTTCGCCTGCCACTTCTCCTTCCTACTACTCTATTGCTTCCTTCAGGAGTTCCTCTCCCTCCTTTCATCCTTCTGAACAGAAGCATCCTTCCCAGTCCTGTCCTTGGGTTGCTCCTTCTGTCTCTCACAGATCTCACCTCTGTCCACAATCACTCAGAAGTCATTGGGATGGTAGCTCTTCTGCAAGTCTGTTGTTGTTGCTCATTGTTCAGTCTCTAAGTTGTGTCCAACTCTTTGGGACCCTGTGGACTGCAGCAGCACACCTGTCTTCCCTTTATCTCTCTGAGCATGCTCAAACTCATGTCCATTGAGTCGATGATGCCATCCAACCATCTCATCCTTTGTCACCCCTTCTCCTCCTGCCTTCAATCTTTCTCAGCATCAGCATCTTTTCCTGTGAGTCAGCTCCTCTGACTCGCAGGAAAAGACTCTGCTGTATTCTATATTGACTTGTATTTTCTAGGTTACATTTGTATAACATAGAGGATGGGAAAGGACTTTCAATACATGCCACTAAAGGTGGAAAGCATCAATAAATTAGTGACAGACTTGGTTACCCAAAACATCAAACTTCCACAGGGGAGAAAAAAAAATATCTTACATTGATAGCTCCAGGCCTATATTTCCACCTCCCTCCCTTCCATGCTACTGGCTTGCTTCCTAGGTCTGTTTATAGTTTGCTCTCCTCCCATCACCATCTTACCCATAATCAAGTAGGACAAAGATCTCCGAACTATTATTCAACACTTAACTCAAGAGCGTACCTGTCATCTCTGGTAGGCCAAACTTTTCAGAACTCAATTCCTTTTCTTACAAATGGAGAGAGTTGACCCATAAATTTTCTGAAGTCTTCATTCCGAAATTATGATTCTGTCTCTGTCTCTCTTATTAAAGCCTTTGTTCCTTCTGTTGCAGTTTGAGTGGGGATAATAAATAACCACCTTTCTCTCCCTGAGTTTAGAACAAATTAAGAAATAAAACACATTCAGTCCAGTTGAGTTCAGTCACTCAGCTGTGTCCGACTCTTTGTGACCCCATGGAACACAGCACACCAGGCCTCCCTGTCCATCACCAACTCCCGGAGTTTACTCAAACCCATGTTCATTGAGTCAGTGATGCCATCCAACCATCTCATCCTCTGTCCTCCCTCTTTCAGTCTTTCCCAGCATCAGGGTCTTTTCCATTGACTGAGCTCTTCGCATCAGGTGGCCAAAGTATTGGAGTTTCAGTTTCAATATCAGTAAAACACACTAGAGAGAAACAAATGGTAACCAAGGGAAGGATGTTCTTACTGATAATGTTGAGTTTGGAAAATATAAGTTGAACACATGGCCACGTGAATATGCTAACACTCTCCCTCCCAACACAGAATTAAATTCAATTAAGCTCAAGGCTGAACTTCACCACCATGGTCCCATATCTCCTGCCCCTAACCCATGGCAGAGGAAAAACAAAAGAGAGAATGTGAGACTGAGCCACACGAGTTCATCTGTTCCTCCCCCTACATAGAGGTAGGTGTATAAACCTAGTGGAAGTGCCCATAAGTGAAGTGGAAGGAATAAGAAAGTCTCACGCTCCAGTGGGAAGTTAATCCTCTCACTCTACCTCCAACCATGACTTGTTTCCTATCTCTTGATTACTGGCCTAGTTCAGGGTCCTCTCACCCTCTCTAAGAAAATACTATCATCTCTAAATTGGTTTTCCCATCTCTGGCCTTCCCACCGTCTTATCTGTTCTGAGCATCACTTCCAGATTAGCCTTCCAAATCAGGCCATGGTCATAGGGTTGCTACACAAAACCTGAAGTGGAAGTCAGGAAAACATGGACTTTAATCCTAGTTCTCTTACTAATGAGCTATATGACTGTGTGCATGTCATTTAATCTTCTTGGGTGCAGGGCCATCTTCTCTACAGTGTGGCAAGGTTAGACTGTCTCTTCTTACTGCATAACATCCATTCAAAGTTCAAAATGTTCAGTAAATTTGTCTAGATACTAGCTAATTAGCCCATTAGCATGGTATATATGGCTCTATACAACTGACAAATGACTTCCAGACTATGTTCCCAGATTTTTTTTTATATTTATTTATTTACATTTTCATTACTATATTTAAAATTTTATTTTTATTTTAAAAATTTTTTTTAATTGGAGGAAAACTGCTTTACAATGTTATGTTGATTTCTGCCATACAACAGCACAAATCATTCATAATTAGATACATAATTTATTTATCTACATTGGCCACGTAATGCAAAGAGCCAACTTACTAGAAAAGACCCTGATGCTGGGAAAGACTGAGGGCAGGAGAAGGGGGTGACAGAGGATAAGATGGTTGGATGGCATCATTGACTAAATGGATATGAGTTTGAGCAAACTCCAGGAGATAGTAAAGGGTAGGGAAGCCTGGAGTGCTGTATATAGTCCATGGGGTTGCAAAGAGTCAGACAATGACTTAGCAACTGAACAACATTTATTAGACTGTGCCAGGTTTTCATTGCAACATGTGGGATCTAGTTCCCTGACCAAGGATCAAACCAAGGCCCCCTGGATTGGGAGCACTGAATCTTGGCCACAGGGCCACCAGGAAATACCCTGTTCCCACACTTCTTCAGGGGCCTGTCTTTTCTAGCAAAATAGATCTCTAAAACATGTAATATTTTATTATTCTATGCTGTTCCTTTATCTGCAACTCCCACCCTGCTTCTCCAGAGACTGTATGTTCTAGAAGATCCCATGCTTCTTTCCCAAGCCTTTTCATAGGCAGAAGTGCTTCTTCGATCTTCAGGTCTAGGTTGGAGCTATGTCTGTCATACATCCACCTGTATCAGGGAAATGCACTGCCCCCTGAAAGGCCACACCCCTCTCTCCCACTCTCTTTCCAGGTAGATGGAGCTTTGTAACTAGTTCTAGAACATGAACTGATATGTAAAAGGGATGACCTTGTGACATGAGTGGGGAGGACAATTTGGTTAGGCAAGTGGGATATGTTACCACAGCTTGTTCTAACTCATTGCCTGAAAGCTGGGGTCACATGGCCTCCTACTATCTCCTCAGCTATACACAGAGGTATCCAGAGCACTGTTGGGGTACCAATATCTATCATACACTTTTGCTCTTAATTAATCAGCATAATCTATGAAAATAATAATAGTTATTATAATACTGTGGGCTTCCCTAGTAGCTCAGCAGTAAAGAATTCGCGTGCAATGCAGAAGATACAGGAGATACAACATACAGGTCCAATCCCTGGGTCAGAAACATCCCCTGGAAGAGGAAATGGCAACCCAATCCAGGATTCTTGCCTGGAAAATTCCATAGACAGAAGATCCTGGTGGGCTACAGTCCATAGGGTCACAAAGAGTCAGACAGGATTGAAGCAACTGAGCAGGCATTGCAATACTATACTCAGTTCAGTTCAGTCGCTCAGTTGTGTCCAACTCTTTGTGACACCATGGACTGTGGCATGCCAGGCTTCCCTGTCCATTACCAACTCCCAGAGCTTGCTAAAACTCACATCCATCAAGTCGGTGATGCCATCCAACCATCTCATCCTCTGTCATCCCTTCTCCACCTGCCTTCAATCTTTCCCATCTATCAGGGTCTTTTCCAATGAGTCAGTTCTTTGCATCAGGTGGCTAAAGTATTAGAGTTTCAGTGTCAACATCAGTCCTTCCAATGAATATTCAGGACTGATTTTCTTTAGGATGGACTGGTTGGCAGTCCAAGGGACTCTCAAGAGTCTTCTCCAATACCACAGTTCAAAAGCATCAATTCTTTGGTGCTCAGCTTTCTTATGTTTATCGTGTAAATTATGTATTGTATTGTACTACATATTATGTCACAGTGACAAATTATGTCACTGTTATTATCTTGTTTAACATAAATACAAGTGTTTCTTATATTTTACATTGTTTTTACCTAAAAATCAGCTTTTCATTTAATGCTTTAAAGATAGAATTGAATTTCTGCTCTAAGCAATATGGCAGAGACTCAAGCAGAGAGTGCCAGTGTTTTAGAAATTGAACTCTTTCTCCCTTATTTGTTGGATTTTATGACATTTTTTGCCACTTCCTAAAAACACAATGACTTTAAAACCAAGAGACTCCAATATGACTAAAACGAAGCCTCGGAGACATTAGGTGACCTACCTAAGTTCACACAGGTGCAGCAAGGTGCTACACGGTTTGAGTATAAAACAGCCTCCACGACTAGCCTGCTGGTCCAGTGGCTGAGACTCATTGCTTCCAATATAGGGGGCACAGGTTCAACCCCTGGTCAGGGAACGAAGCTCCCACATGCCACACAGTGTGGCCAAAATTTTTTTTAATTTTTAAAAATTAAATACAATTAAAAAATAAGACAACCTCCAAAGGAATCTGGGGAAGCTTGAAAATTATGCTTTTCTTTCTCCTTCTGTACATATCTTCAAGGATCATCCCTTTTCATTTTCTTTCAAATTGTTATTACAAAAAATTTCAAGAACACAATGAAAAGTAGAGCTAATGGCCCAATGAGCTTCCATTTATCCATGACCCAGATCCAACAAATATCAAGATTTTGCCCACTTGCCTCATTTATTTTTAATTTTTTAAAATATTAATATTTTCTTACATAACCATATTGCTGTTGTCACACAACAACTTTTTAAATTCTTACAGTGATTTTTTTTTAAATTAAAATCAAGGGAAAAATTAATTTTGCTGAAGACATTCTTTTGAAACACAACACCATAACCCCTTGTGAAATCTTGAGATGCCCTCAGATTCAACAAAGAACAAACAACCACTGTGGGCTGTCTCTGATAGTCTCCAGGGCTTGCAGGTGGTATCATCAGGTGACAGTGGACACAGGACAGCCAGCCTGTGTTCTCCTTCCAAACGTAAACGCCCACTCCCAGGATGAAAGGTTATCTCTGCTCCTCTCCACCAAAAGCCTCTTCCCTTAGCCATTTGGCAGGAGCTTTTTGTTCCAATGATGCCCTTAAGGTAAGTGAGGCTTGAATGGGAGAAGATGTGTAGGAAGGGGGTGTGTTCCAAGGGGCTGCTGAAATTCGAGGGAAGATAGTCAAGAAACCTAATTAAGGAGGAGCTGTGTTGGTGTCACTTACTGTTAATAGGTGTTTGATGTTGTAAATGTCTGTTGCTATAGGGTGTGTGTTTGTGTATGTGTATTGCTCTAAACGTTGATTTGTGTGGAAATGGACTCAGAAAACAGCAAGGGGTGATTGGAAAGACTTCTGTCAGCCGATTGAAACTGTGAAAGTTGGGGACCTTGTTTGGTATCCATTACAAATCTCCTGGAGAGGAACTCCCCAGGTCGGTAGGTGCCCAATATGCTACTGGAGATCAGTGGAGAAATAACTCCAGAAAGAATGAAGAGATACAGTCAAAGCAAAAACAACACCCAGTTGTGGATGGGACTGGTGATGGAAGTAAAGTCCGATGCCCTAAAGAGCAATATTGCATAGGAACCTGGAATGTTAGGTTCATGAATCAAAACAAATTAGAAGTGGTCAAATAGGAGATAGCAAGAGTGAACATCGACATTTTAGGAATCAGTGAACTAAAATAGACTGGAATGGGTGAATTTAATTCAAATGACCATTATATCTACTACTGTGGGCCAGAATCCCTTAGAAGAAATGGAGTAGCCATCATAGTCAACAAGAGTCTGAAATGCTGTACTTGGATGCAATCTCAAAACCGACAGAATGATCTCTGTTTGTTTCCAACGCAAACCATTCAATATCACAGTAATCCAAGTCTATGCCCCGACAAGTAATGCTGAAGAAGCTGAAGTTGAACGGTTCTATGAAGACCTACAAGACCTTTTAGAACTAACACCCAAAAATGAGGTCCTTTTCATTATAGGGGACTGTAATGCAAAAGTAGGAAGTCAAGAGATACCTGGAGTAGCAAATTTGGCCTTGGAGTACAAAACGAAGCAGGTCAATAGCTAACAGAGTTTGGCCAAGAGAATGCACTGGTCATAGCAAACACTCTCTTCCAACAACACAAGAGATAACTCTACACATGGACATCACCAGGGGGCCAATACCAAAATCAGACTGATTATATTCTTTGCAGACAAAGATGGAGACGCTCTCTCTATACAGTCAGCAAAAACAAGACAGGAAGCTGATTGTGGCTCAGATCATGAAAGCCTTATTGCCAAATTCAGACTTAAATTGAAGAAATTAGGGAAAACCACCAGAACATTCAGGTATGACATAAATTAAATCAGTTACTATTATACACTGGAACTGACAAATAGATTCAAGGGATTAGGTCTGATAGACAGAGTATCCAAAGAACTATGGATGGAGGTTTGTGATATTGTACGGGAGGCAGGGATCAAGGCCATCCCCAAGAAAAAGAAATGCAAAAAGGCAAAATGGTTGTCTGAGGAGGCCTTACAAATAGCTGTGAAAAAAAAGGGAAGTGAAAGAAGAGAAGAGAAAAGGAAAGATATACCCATTTGAATGCAGAATTCCAAAGGATAGCAAGGAGAGATAAGAAAGCCTTCCTCAGTGATCAGTGGTAAGATATAAAGGAAAACAATAGAATGGGAAAGACTAGAGATCTCTTCAAGAAAATTAGAGATACCAAGGGAACATTTCATGCAAAGATGGGCACAATAAAGGACAGAAATGGTATGGACCTAAGAAAAGTAGAAGATATTAAGAAGAGGTGGCAAGAATATACAGTAAAACTATACAAAAAAGATCTTCATGATCCAGATAACCACGATGGTGTGATCACTCACGTAGAGCCAGACGTCCTGGAATGTGAAGTAAAGTGGGCCTTAGGAAGCATCCCTATGAACAAAGCTAGTGGAGGTGATGGAATTCCAGTTCAGCTATTTCAAATCCTAAAAGATGATGCTGTGCAAATGCTGCACTCAATATGCCAGCAATTTTGGAAAACTCAGCAGTGGCCACAGGACTGGAAAATGTCAGTTTTCATTCTAATCCCAAAGAAAGGCAATGCCAAAGCAGGTTCAAACTACCGCACAATTGCACTCATCTCACATGCTAGCAAAGTAATTCTCAAAATTCTTCAAGCCTGGCTTCAACAGTATGTGAACCGTGAAACTCCAGATGTTCAAGCTGGATTTAGAAAAGGCAGAAGAACCAGAGATTGAATTGCCAACATCCGTTAGATCATTGAAAAAGCAAGAGAGTTCCAGAAAAACATCTACTTCTGCTTTATTGACTATGCCAAAGCCTTTGACTTTATGGATCACAACAAACTGTGGAAAATTATTAAAGAGAGGGGAATACCAGATCACCTGACCTGCCTCTTGAGAAATCTGTATGCAGGTCAAGAAGCAACAGTTAGAACTGGACATGGAACAACAGACTGGTTCCAAATAGGAAAAGGAGTACATCAAGGCTGTATAGTGTCACCCTGTTTATTTAACTTATATGCAGAGTACCTCATGCGAAATGACAGGCTGGATGAAGCACAAGCTGGAATCAAGATTGCCAGGAGAAATATCAATAACCTCAGATATGCAGATGACACACCCCTTATGGCAGAAAGTGAAGAAGAACTAAAGAGCCTCTTGATGAAAGTGAAAGAGGAGAGTGAAAAAGTTGGCTTAAAACTCAACATTCAGAAAACTAAGATCATGGCATCTGGGCCCATCACTTCATGGCAAATAGATGGGAAAACAATGGAAACACTGAGAGACTTTAAATTTGGGGGCTCCAAAATCACTACAGATGGTGACTTCAGCCATGAAACTAAAAGACATTTCCTCATTTCAAGGGAAGCTATGATCAACATAGACAGCATATTCAAAAGCAGAGACATTACTTTGCCAATAAAGGTCCATCTAGCCAAAGCTATGGTTTTTCCAGTAGTCATGTATGAATGTGAGAGTTGGACTATAAAGGATGCTGAGTACCAAAGAATTGATGCTTTTGAACTGTGGTGTTGGAGAAGACTCTTGAGAGTCCCTTGGACTACAAGCAGATTCAACCAGTCTATTCTAAAGAATCAGTCCTAAAGATTCATTGGAAGGACTGATGTTGAAGCTAAAATTCCAATACTTTGGCCACCTGATGTGAAGAACTGCCTCACTACAAAAGACCCTGTTGCTGGGAAAGGTTGAAGGTGGAAGGAGAAGGGGACGGCAGAGGATGAGATGGTTGGATGGCATCATCAACTCAATGGACATGGGTTTGGGTAGGCTCCAGGAGTTGGTGATGGACAGAGAGGCCTGGTGTGCTGCAGTCCATGGGGTGGCAAAGAGTCGGACACAACTAAGCAACTGAACTGAACTGAACATATCTCCTAGCATATGACCTATAACCTTTGATAAAAAAAAAAAAATAGAAAGAGAGAGGGACATCCCTGCTCCTCCCGAGGTTAAGATGGTTAAGACTCTGTGCTTCCAGTGTTTGATTCCTGGTGGGGGAACTAGAATCCAGCATGCCACGTGGCCACAATGAAACAAAAAGGAAACGAACAAAACTGAGCTGAAGATGAAAGAGCTGTGATTTACAAGCCGTGTATCCTGGGCAAGTCCTTGGTCCCTAAGCTTCAGTTTCCTGAGCTGACAATGAGGAGAGAAGCCTCCTCTCATTGGTGTCAGCACAGCAAAGACTCGAGAAAATGTATGCAGAGGGGACCTGCTAGAAGCCATCCTCTAAGGACGAGGTCGGTTTGGGTGGAATGCGCTTCACCCAGCTCGAAGCTTATCCCTGTGATCCAGCTGGGGAGAGGGCCTGACTCTGGTTTACTTCTCCTCCTGTCTATGGTTGGTCATAACATTTCAGGAGGGCAGAAGTTTAGGCCTGGGTCACCCAGAAAGCACAATCAAGAGATGGGAGCAGGGGACCTCAGGCTGGGGGCCTCATCTTCACAGGCTGAGTGTTTTTCTGACCTCAGTGCCTAAGATGGCCCAAGAGCCTGGCCCTGAGACGTCAGTGGCAAAAATCTCAAGGGCAAACTGCAAGGGAAAAGTTGTGGGACAAGCACCTGCACCTCACCCTGTTACTAGAAAAAAATATATATTTCGTTATTTGTCAATTTGTGTGAGATTAGAAATCATTGAAGCTGTTGACTTAATATGGTTGAATCATTGAACTGTTTTGTTCCCAGAAAGAATCTGTGATGGCTTCACAAGGCTTGGGGTAGGGAGGAAAAGAAAACTGGAATGAGTCCCTTCTTGCCATCTGTAAGGAGAGATGAGAGAGGAGCCCAGTGCCAGGGTATAGTGAGGTACACGAGGAAGGGGTGCCCTCCAAGCTGAAGACATTCCCCACCCCTGAACCTCCAGTCCCGGAGCTGGGCGCAGCCTGAGGTTGTCCCAACAGCACCTCTTTGGGCCTGACAAAGACACCATGGGGCAGACTGGGAATTTCACTGCAACAAAGTCAAACACAGTAATAGTAACAATAATAATAGAGAAGACTGGACTTCTCTGGTAGTCCAGGGGTTAAGAATCTGCCTGTCAATGTAGGGGACACAGGTTCAGTCTCTGGTCTCGGAAGATCCAACATGCCATGGAGCAACTAATCTACTGGAAAAACTGTAGCTTTAACAATATGGCCTTTTATCGGCAAAGTGATGTCTCTGCTTTTTAATATGCTGTCTAGGTTTGTCATAGCTTTTCTTCCAAGGAACAAGCGTCCTTTAATTTCATGACTGAAGCTGAAACTTCAGCTATCCGCAGTGATTTTCCCGCAGTGATTTTGGAGCCCAAGAAAATGAAATCTGCTAGTTTCCACTCGTTCCCCATCTATTTGCCATTTAGTGATGGGACTGGATGCCCTGATCTGTTTTTTGAATGCTGAGTTTTAAAGTCAGCTTTTTCACTCGCCTCTTTCACCTTCTCCAAAAGGGTCTTCAGTTCCTCTTCACTTTCTATCAAGATATGCTCAGGGGTAATTGTTCTTCCCTTTGCACCATTTCCACTTACAGAAGGTGTCATAGGGATGCCCTACTTTTGGACAGCGGTGGCAAACTGTATTGTCACTTAACCTGCTTAACCTAGATTCTATGCCAGATGTTGGCAAATATGTTCTGAAAGGGTCAGATAGTAACTATTCTCTGTTGCACAGGCCAGATGGTCCCTATTACAGCTATCAACCTGGGCAAAAGTAGCCTAAGACAAGACACAAACAAGTGGGTGTGGCTGTATTCTATTATAACTTTATCAAAAAGCCAGCACCTGATTAGACTGATAGCTTATAGCTTGCTCATCCTGGACCAATGGGTCTCAAAGTGGTCCCCAGACCATCAGCATGTATATCATGGGCAAAAAACTGTCATTCAAATTTGGGGACCCTTTCCTAGACTTAGGAATCAGAAACTAAGGAGGCACCAGTCTGTGCCTTAGCAAGCCCTCCCACAGGGTTTATGATGTGTGCTGAAGTTCTAGGACACTGCTCGAGACAATGTACTCATCTTTGTCTTTTAAGACCTTAACACTTTTGAAGAGTATAAGCCTATCATTTTGTAGGAAATCCTTCCATTTGGGTTTGATCAGTGCTTGTTAATGATTAACAAATGTTAATCATGCTTGTTCAGGTTATACACTTTTGTGGGCAAGGACTTCATGGAAATGATATTGTGTCTCCCTCATGGAAGTAATCACAAAGCATATCAACTTTGGAGGCTAACTGTTGATCACTTGATTAAAGTGTCTGCCAAGTTTCTGCATCACAATGTTACTATTTTTCTCTTTGTATCTAAAGTATCTTGTGAGAAGATATTGTAAACTATGTAAATACTTTCATGATCTAATTTTAGCATCGCTTGATGCCACTTGCCTCAGGCAGTGATTACTGTGGTTTTTGAAAAATACAATTTTTCTATTTTCATCATTCTTTCTATACTTTTTACTTAGAATTCTACTTTAATAACTAGCTTTTCCTTGTCCTTCATTTAATTATTTATTCAACATTTACTTATATATTATTTATTGGATCCATGGATTCTTATTTTATTCACATGGATTATAATTCATTACACCATCAATAATTGTGTTGCTTTAGCTGTCTCCAGTTTAGCTAATGTGAGTCCCTTCAACTTGGCTCTTGTCTTTTTTGACATGTCCTTGTCATGTTTTGAGGCTGGAGAGTTTGCATTCTGATTACCTGCTTTCTGCATGACTCTTTCCTAGTGACTGGGGTTGAAGAAATGTGCACCGGTCCTGCTGCTGCTGCTGCTGCTAAGTCGTTTCAGTCGTGTCCAACTCTGTGCGACCCCATAGACGGCAGCCCACCAGGCTCCCCCATCCCTGGGATTCTCCAGGCAAGAACACTGGAGTGGGTTGTCATTTCCTTCTCCAATGCATGAAAGTGAAAAGTGAAAGTGAAGACACTCAGTTGTGTCCGACTCTTAGCGACCCCGTGGACTGCAGCCTACCAGGCTCCTCCGTCCATGGGATCTTCCAGGCAAGAGTACTGGAGTGGGGTGCCATTGCCTTCTCCGGGACCAGTCCTAGACATGCATAAATAAAATAATTATAATGAGAGGAATATAATTTTTTTAAAATGCAAAAAAGTCAACACAAGGTGAACTCAGCTTTTTAAGAATGTCCATGAGGGACTCTCTTCCCAATGTTTTGAATTCATGATTCATTTGTAACTGGATGCAAAGATTTAGATTTGAACTGGTCTCCCAATGGTGTGAGAAGAAGACCCAGGGACTACAGAGATTGTTGTGACTAAAGCCAGAATTGGACAATTTTCCATCTATCTCCTTAAGTAACAACCTTGAGTCTCCTTTCAAAGTTTCCATTAGAGACTACCATTTTCACACCTCCTAGTGGTTGCAAATAAAACAGACCTAGATTTTTTTCTATCTTGACATCTTTGGAATTAAACAATGTATGTGTTCTCCAAAACAAATACAGAATGATTCAGAGAAGCTGGTTAAACTTGTATTCAGTAAAGAGAGACTGTGTCCTGTCCCTCTTTGTGACATTCTTGAGGTCAGAGTTTCCAGCCAAAGTCTGCAGGTGGTAAGTGGAATACATACTTCAGGTACACAGTGAGGTAAGATGCTATTCCAGGTGCTTTTGATTGCTCCAGAAAGCTCAGACAGCCCCCTCAAACTCCTATTTCTGAATGGTTTGGGATACGATATGGATTACAGGTCAGAAATCATGAATGACAAAGTGCAGCACTGTGAGGAAGGATCATATACCGAATTGTTTTTTAATCACTCAGGTCATTGGAATGGTTGGCAATAATACTGATTTAGTTACACAGTTACTGTGTATCTACTGAGTACTTCCTGGGTTCAAGGCCCTGAGCTAGGTAGGTCCTAGTGGGACACCAGGTTATATGAGACACCTCATAAGGATCATGCCTATGGATGAAATAACTATTTTTATTAAAGAAAAAATGTAATGAAAAGGCTAAATAATGAAATACACACACACAAATAATAAATTGCTAAGGCAATTAAGAAGTGCCTCTCTAATCCCATGAGCAAAAAATTCTTTAGAAATTTTTCAGGGAATAGCTCAAGCTACTAAAGATAAAATTAGATTTTAAAATCAATTATTAATGACACACAGTATGATTCCAATTATGTTGTTTTTGTTTAGTCACTAAGTCATGTCCAACTCTTTGCAACCCCATGGTTGCCAGGATCCTCGGTCCATGGGATTTCCCAGGCAAGAATACTGGCATGGGTTGCCATTTTCTTCTCCAGGGGATCTTCCCGACCCAGGGATTGAGCCCATGTCTCGTGCCTCCTGCAATGGCAGGCAGATTCTTTACCACTGCACCACCTGGGAAGCCTGATTCCATTTATATGATGTTGTAAACTCAGCAAAATTATTAATAAGATAAAAAATCAAGAGATAGTGAGGGTATAGTAGTATCTATTGCTGCGTAACAAATGACCCTAAATTTGTCAGCACAGAATAACAGACGTTTATTATCAAACAGTTTCTATGGGTCAGAAATTTGAGAGTGCCCTAGCCCAGTGGTTCTCCGTCAGGGTCCCTCGTGAGGCTGAAATCGGGACATTGACCAGGCACGCAGCCATCTGAAGCTTTGAGCAGGGTTGGCTGATCACCTTTCACTCACATACATAGCAGCTGGCAGAAAGCTTCTCACCCCACTGACTGTGGGCAGCAGGCCTTGGTCCCTTGCCAATGGATCTTTCCATAGGTCTGTTGGAGTGTCCTCACAGTGTGGGAGCTGGCTTCTCTTGGAGCAGGCCATCCAGAAGAGAACAAGATGAAATCTACAACGTCTTTAAAAATATACTCCATCATTTCCACAGTATCCTACAGTTACCTGAGATATCTTAACTCAGTGTGGGAGGAAACTATGAGGGCGGATGGTAGAAGTCTCTACGGCCCATCTTAGAAGCTGGCTACCATAACGTGTTGGGTATTGATTAAGAAGGAACTTTCTGGTGAAATGGAAATACTCTACAGTATGATAAATATATGGGTTGCACATGTATATACATTTGTCAAACTGTACAGCTAAGATTTGTACATTTCAATCAAGGGTTTCCCACGTGGCTAGGTGGTAAAGAATCTGCCAGCCAAGCAGGAGACATGAGTTCGAGTCCTGGGTTGGAAAGATCCTCTTATCGAGAAGGGAATGGCCACCCATTACAGTATTCTTGCCTGGAGAATCCCATGGACAGTAGGGACTGGCAGGCTACAGTCCAGGGGGTCTCAAAACAATTGGACATGATTTAGCAACTAAACAACAACAATACACATTTTACATAAAACAAACTCTAATAATAATAACCAATAAGGGGTGGGGGGTGGGTGGAGGTGATACAGATGATAATAGTGACTCAAATGTTGCTAATTGTTTTGAAGTTGAATGGATTGGTACAGGTGACGTTTCTAGACCAAGACACTATACATTATACAAAATTACCATTCTACAGGATGGAGAGCAGTCTTTAAATTCCTGGTTCCATTTTTTATCAACTCAAGAGAATAAAACTAAGGCGTCTACCCCTCAGCAACAGTGGTCTCTGGTCAGAGGGCAGGGAGAGCACCGGACCGGCTACTGTCCTGTCACCACGAAGCTGCCGATGGCTCGGGCCTCCAACTGGGGCCAGGACGCTGGGCTGGGTGAGGGCCTGGCTGTGCCGCCCGCCCGCCTCACAGGAGGCGGAGGCAGGACACTCAGTTGTGTTTTTAATGGAGTCAAATCCACGTGGTTTGTATATTTTTTCCTTTAATCTTGGGCATTTTGTTTCTCTTTCTGAGAACATAACTTGAAACACTACAGAGCCAATAATCATATAAAAAGTGTACCCGTAAATGCTGTACACTTTTATACACGTTCACAATGTACTTTTGCTGCCTTCTAGATAATTTATTTTGCAACACATTACTGCACAGTTGTAAATAACTTATGTACTGTAACATCACTTCAGTTATGTGTAATGAAATAAATAAATTAATTACAAAAAAAAATTACCATTCTAAAGGTCATTTAGAAAGAATCAGGGAGTTAAGAAATGTCACATATAGGTTATTTAACCAAGGATGCATCTCATTTCAGTTCATGGAAATGTTTTAAAGTGGGTCACACACATCTCTGCCTTATGAAGTTGTATATGTGAGTAATGTGTGTGGATTGAGGGGGGTTCTCATTGAGTCAGGGTCATCATCCTGCCTGGTTATTATTGGGCTCTCCTGTGCATAAAGCCTTCCCGGACTAAAGTCGGCTGAGTGATAGTGTAGATTGACTGACTTAATAGAATTTCAAGCCTCTTCCCTTAGAAATGACTTTGCAAATCCAAAACAACACCCTCAGTTTCCCAGTGGGACTTAACTCTTTCTACAAAAGCAACGTTCACCAATGATCCCGGGGCACTTCACTTTTGTGAAATCTGTTTTCTTTTTACTGTATTGTTTTTGCCTCTTCTCTTCCTGTGAAGCCACAAGCCTCATGGGGTCAACACTAGAGCAACCTGTCTTCTAATGCTGCTCCTACTCCACTGAGAACCAAGGAAGCACAGGGCAGTTCTCCCCAGAGGCACCGCACCTCCATGTCTGAGAGTGGAGCATGCATTGGAGAAAAAAGGCCTGGGTTCAAATGCAACCTCTGCCATCATTTACATTGCTTCACCTTGGCTATGTTGCTTAACCTCTCTATGCCTCGTTTTCTTTTTTTTAATTGGAGTATAATTGCTTTATAAAGTTGTGCTATTTAATAGTACCAAATATTAAGCTATCATTTAATAGTTTCTACTAAATAGAAACTATTTAAGTTTCTACTGTACAACGAAGCAAATCAGCAATGTGTCTACATATATCCCCACCCACGTGGACTACCCTCTCACCCCACCTCCCATCTCACCCATCTAGGTCAGCACAGAACACCACTCTAGCTCCCTGAACTTTATACCAAGTTCCCACTAGCTGTGTATTTAACGTATGGTAGTGTATATATGTCAGTCCAAATAATGGGCTTAATAACAGTACCTCAAAGGATTGTTGTCAGAATTCAATGAGCTAATACTTGTAAAATGTTCAAGACAATGTCCAGCATTACAGATATATTGTGCTTAAAATTAATTCTGAGGAATCTCTGCCCTGCTACTTCAAGTGGTGAACAAAGGGTCATGCTATAAAAATAAAAATTCACAGACAGTGCACACAAATAGAATGTACTGATCTAATCACAAGAAGCCACCAGGTTAACCTGTTATATACAGAAGATTATCAAACTGCATAATCATATACCATTTTTGACTATAACTGGAAGCACTCATGTAATTAAGATTAAAATTCCTTCAAGTACTGAACTTACTTTAGAGTTTCACTCAGTCAATTTCAATTATTTTCTGATACCCCTTGTTTATCATCATCTTCGTTACAAAAGTACATTTCAAATGCCAAGACACCTGCACTCCAATAGCTGGAATTCACAAGCTCTTGATCCTTACCCAACCTTCCCTTAATTTTACTCCCCTGAACCCACTTCCACATTACCATCTGGTCAGTCTCTTTGGTTGCACTCTCTTAGGGATTCTGGAATATTTGTCCTGTACTTCTGCCTCTGCCTGAAAAATATCAGTTCTGAGAATAGGAGGGCAAGGAAGTAACTATAGCTCTAACGGAATACCCAGACAACACTAGAAACATGAAAAGCCTTTGCCCATGTAAGAGACTCCTCAATTCTAGACCTTCAAGAGTAAATCAACCTGTGTGCATTTAATTTCGTCTTGTTGCTTAAAAAATAAGGGGTCTTGGTGTCTTATGCTTTGTTTTCTTTTCCTTGGTTTGTTTTTGTTTTTAGCATTCACAGCAAAAGTTATACTTTTGTTTGAAAACAATTCTTTAAAATTCATTGATTCTCTTTCTTAAAGCTGAGAGTGGCCTATTTTGGCCCATAGTTAACCAACAAGGGAAGGTCAAGTGCACAGTAAACAGGAATCATTGCAGACGGTGACTGCAGCCATGAAATTAAGACACTTGCTCCTTGGAAGAAAAGTTATGACAAACGTAGGCACCATATTAAAAAGCAGAGATACCACTTTGCCGACAAAGGTCCATATAGTCAAGGCTGTGGTTTTCCATAGTCATGGACAGATGTGAGAGGTGGACCATAAAGAAGTCTGACAGCCAAAGAATTGATGCTTTTAAACTGTGATGCTGGAGAAGACTCTGGAGAGTCCCTTGGACAGCAAGATCAAGCCGGTCAATCCTAAAGGAAATAAACTCTAAATATTCATTGGAAGGATTGATGCTGAAGCTCCAATACTTTGGCCAATTGACATCAAGAGCCGACTCATTGTAAAGACCCTGAGGATGGGAAAGATTGATGGCAGGAGGGGGCAACAGAAGATGAGATGGTTGGATGGCGTCAATGACTCGATGGACATGAGTTTGAGCAAGCTCCAGGAGATAGTGAAGGACAGGGAAGCTTGGTGTGCAGAAGTCCATGGGGTCACAGAGTCGGACACAACTGAATGACTGAACAACAAGCAGGAATGAGAATGTCCCCAGGATAAAGAAAAGGAGAAGCCATGGAAAACAAGATGTGCATGCCTGTCTGCTCTGATGATTCTGTAGTGCTACTACAGGGGCATGGCTACCTTCACTAAATGACTTGCCACACCTGTCCTAATTTCCTGAAAGGTCTTTAAGAACTGAGACTAAAAAGTCAATGCCAAAACCCGCGAGCACGAACATGCTGTTATGAATGATTTTGGGGATATCAATGATGGTCTCAGACCTTTACATGGAGCGAGAGCCTCAGAACTAGAAAGGATAAGCAAGCTTAGAGGAACGTGGTGCTGAAAAAAGTAAACTGAAAGCAAGGCTCCAGGGAGAGATACACTTCCTGGCATTTCCCCAGCATTTGGCTCATCTGGATGCTAAGGTCTGACCAAGCTATACTGCAAGGGACCTCAACTGGCCACGCTTGCTCAGGTCTGAACCATCAACCATCACTGAGATGTTTCCCAGGTTCTAACGCTTCTAGTGCCACTTACCAGGGAGGTCTTTGACAAACCATGACCTCTGGCCATTCTAATGATACTTCATGCCCAGTGTGGTTCCAAGGGAGGTCATGTGAGCCAAAAATTAGATTTCAGGGGAAGGGTCTGAGAGCCCTTTTCATGATGCAAAGGCATGATTCACGGGTGCTCATTGTAGCTGACGGGAACTCCCCACTATGACTTCTTCCTGGTCCCCAGCATGAGTGGCGAGAAAGCAACAGGTCTGTTGCAGGAAGAGGGACCCTCTTCCAGGACCGGAAAGGGGGTTCTTGTCTAACACTTGGAGATGAATTGTCCAAGGAGACACACATGCTGACAAAGCAAGAGACGTTTTGGGAAGGGGCGCCTGGGACTGCTCAGCCAAGTGGCTCACAGTCTCGGGTTTTATGATGATGGGATTAGTTTCCAGGTTGTCTTTGGCCAATCATTCTGGCTCAGGGTCCTCCCTGGTGTTGCTTATGCTGCTCAGCCAAGACGGATGCAACAAGGATTCTGGGAGTTGGTAGGACTCGTGGTGTCTTCTTTTGACCTTTCCCGAATTCTTCTGGTTGGTGGTGTCTTGTTAATTCTGCATTCCTTATCAGGACCTCCTGTCTGGAAACAACTCACGAAAATAGTTATTATGGTTCCTGATCAGTGTGCGTGGTTTCAGCCAGTGTGTTTTGCCTAACAGGTCCACAACCTTTAAAAGTAACACTTTAATCTTCAGTGAAGGACAAACTCTTCCCAAAGTGCACAAATATTAAGTAAACTGGTTGTAATGAAGCAGTTTCTGTCAAGTTTTTTAATGCTGTGATTCAGTGATTTGAGAATTACAGAATGGATTTGAGAATTACAGAATGAATGTTGAATTCTTATAAATGCTGTGCTGTGATCAGACACTCAGTGGTGTCCAACTGTTTGCGATGCCATGGACTATAGCCCGTCAGGCTCCTCTGTCCATAGGATTCTCCAGGCAAGAATACTGGAGTGGGGTGCCATTTCCTCCTCCAGGGGATCTTCCTGACCCAGAGATTGAGTCCATATCTCTTACGACTCCTGTACTAGCAGATGGATTCTTTACCACTAGGGACACTTGGGAAGCTCCTTCTTATAAATAACCTAGTTCTGTTACTAATTGTGCTTAACATTTACTTGTGGCCCAACATATGTTGAGTTTTTCTTTCCCTGGGTTTTTCATAGTAAAATGATGAGCTACTGTCCATCAGAATATACTTTGAAATTTTTATTATGGGGTCATATTTACTCCAGTGAGTGTAATGATTTAAGGATCTGGTTCTCAGGCCGTACTAGTTTGAATTACTTACTAATATATGGCCTTGGGTAAATCTTATGATTCCCTTCCCCCACCTCCTAAGTGGTCATAATAATAGTTTTTACCTCTGTGAATTATTGTGATGATTCACTGAGATTGTTTAGAATGAAGTGAAGTGAAAGTCACTCAGTCATGTCCATCTTTTGCGATCCCATGGACTATACATACAGTCCATGGAATTCTCCAGGCCAGAATACTGGAGTGGGTAGCCTTTCCCTTCTCCAGGGGATCTTCCCAACCCAGGGAGCGAACCCAGGTCTCTCACACTGCAGGCAGATTCTTTACCAGCTGAGCCACAAGGGAAGTCCAAGAATACTGGAGTGGGTAGCCTATCCCTTCTCCAGCAGATCTTCCTGACCCAGGAATCGAACTGGGGTCTCCTGCATTGCAGGTGGATTCTTTACCAACTGAGCTATCAGGGAAGCCCCTTAATTAGAATAGTACCTAGCATAAATTACGTTACTACTAGTATTTTCTATACTGATCATGCATACTTAGTTAACTTGGACTTTCTATGTGACATATATTTGCAAAATGGTTGATGAGGAACAGGAACCAGGGATTTAAAACATTAGATTTGGGGAGATAAATTTTATCGCTCCCAACAAACTAGTAATGTTTTCAGTAGTTTGATGTGTGACCAGCCCCAGATGGTCAGTATATGGGATCCAACACAGACTCCCAGGTAGTACAGCATGTTGAGATTCAGAGCAACTGGACCCAAGGCATTGGTCAGTCTTAGCTTCTCACTCAAGCAGTGTAGTGGCATCTGAGGATCTAGAGGGAAAGAACACAGACTGACCAAAGAAACCCGATACCCTCTCCTGCAGTCCCCTCGGAAGTACAGTGTAAAGTGTTGCTTTCAGGATTTTGACCTTTAAAGAGTCATTCAAGTGACTTTACTTTGAAATGTAGCTATTTCTGAGAAGTAGTTATATACGGATTCTTAGTTTATTTTGGTCTTCTGTGTTCCTAATTCCCACAAACAGCAGCCCCACACTGCAAAAGCCAGAAAGCTACTATTGCCCTTGTTCGTCACCTTCCCCAGTTAAAGTGGCCAAATCCTCCTGCAGTGCAGGAGACCCCAGTTCGATTCCTGGGTTGGGAAGATCCCCTGGAAAAGGGAAAGGCTACCCACTCTAGTATTCTGGCCTAGAGAAGTCCATGGACTGTATGTATAGTCCATGGGGTCGCAAGAGTCGGACACGACTGAGTGACTTTCACTTTATTGCTTTAAAATAAATATTTTATTTGGATGTGCAGGGTGTTAGTTGAGGTACATGAGATCTTTGATCTTCATTGCAGCATGTGAGATCTTCAGTTGGGGCATGCAGGCTCTTAGTTGGGGCATGTGGGATCTAGTTCCCTGACCAGGGATCGAACCCAGGCTCCCTGCATTGGAAGTGTCTTAGCCCCTGGACCACCAGGGAAGTCCCCCGTATTATTGCTTTTACCTCGTATTTACTGAATTCCTCCTCTTTCCACCCTAATTCACTGCCATAGTTGTAGCCGTCACTGTCTCACTGATGATTGCCATAGCCTTTAGCAATAATCTTATTTGCTTATGTTCCCACTACTCCATTTTTCTCAAAGAATGAGAAACATTTTAAAGTACAAGTAGAGACAGAACTGTAGCTCATTCCTGCTTTAAAACTTTAAGTGGTTCCCAGCAGGTGGCAGGAAAAGAAGTAACTCCTTCCTGTGGTCTACAAGCTCCTCACATTTGTCCCTTACTCCCCATTCCAGCTCCTGCTACACCCCTACCAGCTTTTTGGGATAGAAACTCTGGGAGTTGGTGATGGACAGGGAAGCCTGGTGTGCGACAGTCCATGGGGTCGCAAGAGTCGGACACGACTGAGCGACTGAACTGAACTGATTGTCTTACGTACTTTTACGGCCCCAGCCCTATATTCAGTAAATATCTGCAGAAGGGAGGGATGCCTGCATGCATAATAACAAGCACAAAAAAGCAAGACAAAAGTTTTCAGTTCTAGATTTTCTCTGAATGTTTCAAATCTGCTTTCAGGCTGTAAAAGTGAAACTTCAAATTTCAGCTATAAACTCAATTTGGACACAGAAACCGCCTGTAGAAACCACATTTAAAGTATGTAAGTACATATACATAGGGCTTCCCAGGTGGTTCAGTGGTAAAGAATCTGCCTGCCAATGTAGGAGACTAGGGTTCAATCCCTGGGTTGGGGAGATCCCCTGGAGGAGGAAATGGCAACCCACTCTAGCATTCTTGCCTGGAAAATCCCATGGACAGAGGAGCCTGGTGGGCTACAGTCCATGAGGTTGTAAAAAGTCGGACATGACTGAGCATGCATGCATGCACATGTATATGTGTATTTTAACATATATGTATACAAGAGATGTATTTCATAGACTGTAAATATTCTTATTTCCTAAAAACCTACATATCTCTTAGCATAATAAACATGTTGATATTTATATTTTTTGCCAGATTAAAAAAAATGAGATTTTTCAAAATTAAATCACGATAATTAAAAATTAACTTTTAAAGCAGGCATCTAGGCTTTTCAGATTAGCTTCATCATTAGGAAAATAGAGGGTAAAGAGGACCACAGTAAGACCAAAAAGAAAGGCATGGAGTTGCTGCGACTGGAGCCCAAGAATCAGGCCTAAGGAGTGCACACCTGACCCTTTGCAGCTGTGACCTGGCAGAGTGTCTGGCTGACCCATGCATATAACAACTCATTGGACACCATTTCAGCCACCTGTAGATCACATCATCAAGTACATCAACTGATTACCTCCTACATGACAAGTGCTGTGCTAGGTCAGAAGAAGGCGGGTGTGATGTAAAACAGGTCTTGACTGAACGAGCTCAAAATCTAGCAGGAGAGACAAAGGTATGAATTAGCTACTAACTATGGCAGCATATTCAAAATGCTCTGACTCCAGGAAGGAGCTTCTGCCTGAGTGACGGGACCACTGAGGAGCCCAAACCAGTTTCTCAAGGGAAGTGACATGAACAGGGCCTTGAAGGCAGATCTATCACAGGACCCAGTGCGCATATTGGCAAGGGAGATGGTGAATCCATGGCAATGTAGGTGCCAGATGGAAGGTCAGGGGAAGGGATGGAAAGGAAGCTGGACAGGTTGGCTGAGGGCAGTGATGGGTGTGAAGGGCAATCTAAATAATAAATGGAAGGGACTTCCTTGGCGGGCCAGTGGTTAAGACTTCCCCTTCCAACGCAGGTGGTGCAGGCTTACTCCCTGGTCAGTAAGCTAAGATCCCACATGCCTTGCAGCCTGAAAACCAAGACATAAAACAAACAACAGAGCAACAAATTCAACAAAGACTGTAAAAATGATCCACATCAAAAGCCGACAAGAGTTGCAAACCCAGCATGCCAGTCTGATGCTCTGAAGCCAGACCACTCCAGAGAGGGGGATTCCATGGAGGAATCTCATTACCCATGAAGCAACAGGGACTGCTGAGGGTCATTTTGACTTGTTAAGTTTCCAAATCTACATCACGGTCTTAATTTAGTGTTAGAGAAGTTGCCCTCTTCTTTGCCATGGTTTTCAAAACACTAATCAAACCATGTACAATCCAAGCATTTATGATTTTCTAAATGTGGTTTTCTAATACAGCTTTATTAGAGCTAGCTATTTGACTTCCTAGGAAAACCTGATTTTTATCTTCCCGCTGTGGAAACTTTTTACTTTTATGTAAAGCTGTGGACCCCATATTTTTACTTTTGTGCATTTATTTATACTCCTACCTCTTGTACAAATGAGTTCATATAGTCTGTAGTGGCCACAGAATAAGGTTAAAACTTAAGTAGGAATAAAGAACTATGACCAGGAAAATAGGAAAAAAAAGAAATGTGAAGTTCAAAACCAGGAGAAAAAGAATAAATGTGCAGATGATAAGAACAGATACAGGACTTCCCTAGAGGTCCAGTGGCTAAGACACCACACTCCCAATGCAGGGGGCGCAGGGCCGATCCCTGGTCAGGCAACTAGATCTTACATGCTGCAACTGAACTTCACAGGCTGCAATAAAAGATCCTGCATGTTGCAATGAAGATTGAAGATCCTGTGTGCTGCCACTAGGACCCGGTACAGGCAAATAAATAAATAAGTATTATCAAAAAAGCCCAGATATAATTATTTCAGAAGAGCTTCCTGGGAACCAAAGCAAAAAGGGTATGCCCCATTCAACTGTCTGTTCTCACCAAGAGAAAGAACAGAAGCACATCAGTTGCTCGGGAGACATGTCTTCTAGATCCAGGTCTTCTACCAGCTTGTGTGGCCTTGGAACAGTAACTGAAGACACTGTGTGTCAGAGTCCTCATCTGTGAAATGTATGATAATATCTCACTTAGCCTCTCTCAGGACAATCAGAAGAATCAAGAAGTGCCTTGAATAATGTGAAATGTCATACACATAGAAGGTGTTATCGTTTCTGCTGCTGCTGCTGCTAAGTCACGTCAGTTGTGTCCGACTCTGTGTGATCCCATAGACGGCAACCCACCAGGCTCCCCCGTCGCTGGGATTCTCCAGGCAAGAACACTGGAGTAGGTTGCCATTTCCTTCTCCAATGCGTGAAAGTGAAAAGTGAAAGTCACATCACTCAGTCATGTCCTACTCTCAGCGACCTCATGGACAGCAGCCCACCAGGCTCCTCCATCCATGGGATTTTCCAGGCAAGACTACTAGAGTGGGGTGCCATTGCCTTCTCCGATTAGCGTTTCTAATGCTGAGAAAATGACCTTCAACGTTTCTGTGGTCTGTTGGCAACAAGACTGAGTCCATGGCTCTCAGCAGTCATCCCTGCCAGTAGGGTACTCATGTTAAGTCACGTCAGCTCACCAGGTAAACACACTCTAGCTATCCTACAGATAGCTATCATTTGCCTGGCCTTAGATGATACAATTCCTGGGACACATCAAGTCTGTCTCTATAGAAACAGCATTCAAAAACATCTCTCAGCTCTTCCATTATAGATAAGCCCTTCTCTTCTGTTTACTTATAGATTTATTTGGACCCTCCAGTGCACAGCTGAGTTAATCTATACTCACACTGTTCCTGTGCCATTTATGGCACATGCTCATTGCTAATACATGTAAATATCTTCTCTAAATTTTGCCATCAATTTATTTTTTTTTCCTCCTTCTCTAGCATTACCTTCCCCCCAAATAAACACCTATTTTAATTTTTGACATATATCATTTAAGTTGGGGCTTCGCTTGTAGTTCAGCTGGTAAAGAATCTGCCCGCAATATGGGAGACCTGGGTTCAATTCCTGGGTTGGGAAGATCCCCTGGAGAAGGGAATGACTACCCACTCCAGTATTCTGGCCTGGAGAATCCCACGGACTGTATAGTCCATGGGGTTGCAAAGAGTTGGACACGACTGAGTGACTTTCATTTTTTCATCATTTAAGTTATATATTTCTTTATAAAAATATTTTTCTGTGTGTACTTATTTTATTATTATATTTTAAATATTTATTTGGTTGCACCAGGTCTTAGCTGCAGCATGTTCTCTGCAACTAGGTTCTCAGGACCTAGTTCTCTGATCAGGGATTGAACCTGGGCTTCCTGCATTAGAAGCATGAAGTCTTAATCACCGGGCCACCAGGGATGTCTCTGTGCACTTATTTAATTAAATGCTCCTGTTTCTGTTTCTCACTTTCTCAGCACTATTTTCGAGATCTATGCACGGTGGCTCATGGACAACTAGTATACAGCTACTGGCATTTCCCCCATTGATTTCCCCATTTCTCCCAAGACAGACAGATTGCCTCCAATTTCTTGCCGACAAATGTGTGGTCAGAAACATCCTTGAATGCTTCTCTGTGAATATTTGTTTAGTCTCACAAGCTTTAAAAATTCTAACAATCTGGACTTCCCTGCTGGCCCAGTGATTAAGACTCTGAGCTCCCAATGCAGGGGGCCCAGGTTCGATCCCTGGTCAGGGAACTAGATCCCACATGCTGCAACTAAGACCTGGTGCAGCCAAAAATGAATAAATATTTTTTTTAAAAAAAAATTCTAACAATTTAAATGAGAAACTGTCACTGCAATAAAATAGTTGAAGTGTGGTCTATACTATCTTTGACAAGAAGTAGGGAGTCAGGAAAAAAAGGAACAAGTAAAAGAATTTAAATAATTGAATTTAAAATGAAAAAAAATTACATTTTAAAGTAGGAAGACAACTGATGAATAATCAATGTAAGTTTTATTCTTTTTCAACACAAGAAAAAGTATGGAACAATTGGCTGAATGGTACATATCCATTTCCCTTTTAATATTTCTGCTGTGTTGTGGGAAGAAGAGAAAGATTGGCAAGATCTGTGATTTGACTTCTGAAATGGATTTCTTAAAGTATAATACTTTATATTCATTACATCATGCTCGAGGCTCGCCCATGTAATCATGTATCATGACTCACTCGTGCAACCACCATTACCTTCCCTTGTAACCAGGTGCATGAACAGCCAAGACTCGCCTGCTTCTGCTGTGAGAACCCAAGACCTACTTGGGCTTCCTTTCCCCTCCCCATCCTAGCAATGACTGGCCTCAGGACAGAATGCTTATGTCACGGCCTCTGAGTTTGGAAACACATTCAGACCCCTTGACCAGGGCCATCTGCTATGTTAAACATACAGGCCAAGAGCACAACCAAAATCTAAGCATCACTTTTTCTACAAAGCCTTCTAACCCTGGATTGCAAAAGAGGCCTGAGTGTTCCTCTGAGCAAATGTCAAGAGTGTGAGAGTTTGAGCAACTCCTGTGGGCTGCTGGCAATAAATGACTGGATGGCTTCATGGGGACCAAGGTGTCAAGGTGTCCCATGTTCTTAATTTCCTTGCTCTCCACTCTCTTCCTCTCCCCTTTACTGTGACCTTTCAAATAACAAGGAGAGAAGGTGCTTTAGAGAGCAAAAGCATCTATAGATGAGGGAAATAAGATTAATCAAACTGCTGCAGTTAAAACATCTCTCCTGGTGTCAAAATTGGAATATAGATGATTCCCCTTACTACTTGCTTTTTTATTTCACATTACTAATTTTCATATCATGTCTCTCAGGAAGGATGCAATGATTCTTTTTGTAGATCCCGTAACAGATTCTTTCTTACCCAGTTTCACTTAGCCTGGTCTCGAAAGTATTTCATGTTGACATCCTCTTCTCTGTTACCCTGAGCCTCAATGCAAGAAGAAGGGACAAAGTTGAGGAGTAAATGTATCTTAATCTGGGGCAAGAAGCTCATTTGTGTACATTAAAATGCACCCAAGAGGACTTATCTAAACACTTTTCATATACTGACTCATTCATTGCCCACCATGACCCTGAAAATTAGGAATAGGGTCTTCATCTGTAAAATGGGGACAATAACGGAGTTATTGCAAGAGTTAAGTAACGTCTCCAAGATCACACAAGTAGTAAGCAGTGGGGTCAAGATTCAACCTCAGGTAGTTGCCTCAAACCACACTCTCCTTCCATTACTGCCTCATAATGAGAAGGTACAGATTGGACTAAAGTTTCATTGCATATCAATAATAATAAAAAATAAGCCATATATATTAAGTACTTATTAAGTGTCTAGTCGGAGAAGGCAATGGCACCCCACTCCAGTACTCTTGCCTGGAAAATCCCATGGACGGAGGAGCCTGGTAGGCTGCAGACCATGGGGTCGCTAAGAGTTGGAAACAACTGAGTGACTTCACTTTCACTTTTCACTTTCATGCATTGGAGAAGGAAATGGCAACCCACTGCAGTGTTCTTGCATGGAGAATCCCAGGGACGGCAGAGCCTGGTGGGCTGCCGTCTATGGGTCGTGCAGAGTCGGACACAACTGAAGCAACTTAGCAGCAGCAGCAGCAAGTGTCTAGTACTGTGCTAAGCACTCTGTAGCATCCTGACATTCACTGTTCAGAGTGATCATGCAAAGTACCGCTGTTGTTATTCAGTTGCCAAGTTGTGTCTGTGACCCCATGGACTGCAGCAAGCCAAGCACCCCTGTCCTTCACTATCTCCTGGAGTTTGTTCAGGCTCATATCCATTGAGTTGGTGATGCTTCTGACTATCTCAGCCTCTGCCACTCCCTTCTTCTCCTGGACTCAATCTTTCCCAGCATCAGGGTCTTTTCCAATGAATCGGATCTTTGAATCAGACAGCTAAAGTATTAGAGCTTCAGCGTCAGTCCTTCCAATGAATATTTAGGGTTGATTTCCTTTAGCATTGACTGGTTTGATCTTCTTGAAGTCCATGAGACTCTCAACAGTCTTCTCTAGCACAATGTGAAAGCATCAGTTCTTTGGTGCTCAGCCTTCTTTATAGTCCAGCTGTCACATCCATACATGACTACTGGAAAAGCTTTCACTATACGAACCTTTGTCATAAAGTGATGTCTCTGCTTTTTAAATACACTGTCTAGGTTTGTCACAGCTTTCCTTCTAAGGAGGGAGCATCTTTTAATTTCATGGCTGCAGTCACCATGTGAAGTGATTTTGGAGCCCAAGAAACTAAAATCTGTCACTGCTTCTGCTTTTTCCCCTTCTATTTGCCATGAAGTGATAGGACTGCATGCCATGATCTCAGTTTTTTGAATGTTACCTTTTTCACTCTCCTCTTTCACTTTCATCAAGAGGCTCTTTAGTTCCTCTTCACTTTCTGCCATTAGAGTGGTATCACCTGCATATTTGAGGTTGGTGATGTTCCTCCCGGCAATCTTGATTCTAGCTTGTGAGTGATCCAGCCCAGCACTTCCCATAATGTACTCTGCACATAAGTTAAATAAACTGGGTGACAACATACAGCCTTGTCATTCTCCTTTCTCAATTTTGAACCAGTCAGTTGTTCCATGTCTGATTCTGTTGCTTCTTGACCAACATAGATGTTTCTCAGAAGACAGATAAGGTGGTCTGGAAGTCCCATATCTTTAAGAATTTCCCACAGTTTATTGTGATCCACACAAAGCATCTAGCATGGTCAATGAAGCAGAAGTAGATATTTTTCTGGAATTCCCTTACTTTCTCTATGATCCAATGAATGCTGGCAATTTGACCTCTGGTTCCTCAATCTTTTCTAAAACCAGCTTGTACATCTGGAAGTTCTCAGTTCAAATACTGCTAAAGTCTAGCTTGAAGGATTTTGAATGTAACCTTACCAGCATGTGAAATAAGTATAATTGTATGGTAGTCTGAACATTCTTTGGCATTGTCCTTCTTTGGGATTGAAATGAAAACTGACCTCTTCCACTGTGGCCATTGCTGAGTTTTCCAAATTTGCTGGCATATTTTGTACAGCACTTTCACAACACCATCTTTTAGGATTTGAAATAACTCAGCTAGAATTCCATCAACTCCACTAGCTTTGTTCATAGTAATGCTTTCTAAGGCCCACTTGAGGTAGCATGTCTTTACACGCTAGGATATCTGGCTCTAGGTGAGCAACCTCACCATCGTGGTTATCCAGGTCATTAAGATTTTTTTGTATAGTTAGTTCTGTGTATTCTTGCCACCTCTTCTTAAACTCTTCTATTTCTGTTAGGTCCTTACTGTTTCTGTCCCTCATCATTGCCCATCTTTGCATGAAATGTTCCCATGGTATCTCCAATTTTCTTGAAGAGATCTCTATTCTCCATTCTATTGTTTTTCTCTATTTCTTTGCATTTTTCAAGCCTTCTTCTCTCTCCTTGCCTTTCTTTGGACTCTGCATTCAGTTGGGTTTATCTTTCCCTTTCTTCCTTGCCTTTTGCTTCTCTTCTTTTCTCAGTTATTTGTAAAGCCTCCTCAGACAACCACTTTGCCTTCTTGCATTTTTCTTTGGGATGGCTTTGGCCACTGCCTCCTGCACAATGTTACCAACCTTTGTCCATGGTTCTTCAGGCACTTGAGTCTCTACCAGGTTTAATCCCTTATCTATTCATCGCCTCCACTATATAATCATAAGGGAATTGATTTAGGTCATACCTGAATGTCCTAGTGGTTTTGCCTACTTTCTTCAATTTAAGACTGAATTTTGCAATAGGGAGCTCATGATCTGAGCCACTGTCAGCTCCAGGTCTTGCTTTTGCTGACTGTATAGAGCTTCTTCATCTTTGGCTGCAGGAATAAATCAATCTGATTTCAGGATTGACCATCTGATGATGTCTATGTGTAGAGTCGTCTCTTGTGTTGTTGGAATAGGGTGTTTGCTATGACCAGTGTGTTCTCTTGATAAAACTTGTAAGGTATTGTCAGTTTCATTTTGTAGCAGAGAAAGCAAGGCTTGGAGAGATTAAGCAATTATGAAAAACTTACACAGAGCATGACAGAGCCAGGATCCGAATTTATATCTGAATAACTCCAAAGACAATGCCCTTAATTATACAAACAAAGGATAAGGAGAAACTTTCAGGTGAGGATCTGAATTATAATTCAAAGATTAGAAAAACAGATAGGCATTAAAAGCCAAGCTTATGCCAGTCACTCTGACAGTTGCTTTTACCTCATAATTTAAGTTCATCTCAGTTATTAAGCCTTTTTTAGAATTAGGTGTCACTTCTGAAAATTGGAATCAAGTTAAGTATTAATTATTCTCACCTAGATAAATAAAGATTCATAAGATACAGACTCTTAAAAATTAACATAGATTTAAAAAAAAAAAAACTATAGAGATTTCAAGAAAAAATAAGAGGTCTAGGATGGTCAGTCAGAAGATCTGGATCCTAGTTTCTACTCTGAAAAGAAACAGCAGTGCATCCTTGGGCAACTTGCTAATTTTCATAGCTGTTTCTTCATCTACTGAGTGACATATTCTAAGAAGACTGCCCTTTTAGGCATTTCTACAATTACAACTCAGGAAGGAAGCAGTTCCTTGGGTCCTGAGTCTCAAAATCATTCAGCTCACAAAATGAGGCGAGACAAAAATGTTTATCATCATCTCCCCTGATTTCTACTCATGTGTTCACCTTACAACCTGAATTCTTAGTCACCAATTAGCATGAAGGCGACATGCTCCTCTCAGGAGAAATAGGGTGTTATTTAAATCAAACTGTCCACTTGCACTGGTCTCCTGCCACTCCTCTTTCCTCTTGCTGATATCTTCCGGTATCTGACACCCCCATTCACCTTCCTCAGTGTCTTCTCAGCTCCCTTTCCAGACTCGGGCATTCAACAAGTATCTATCACGTGTTTACAGGGTGTGTCTAACAAAGCCTCCTACCTTCCTCTTTGTTTCTTTCAATCAAAAAGCCATCTCAGGCTTCCCTGGTGGCTCAGTGGTAATGAATCGCCTGCCAGTGCAAGGGACATGGGTTGGATCCCTGGTCAGGGAGGATCCCACGTGCCGCAGAGCGACTAGCCTGTGTGACAGCTACTTAGCCTGTGCCCTAGAGCCATGAACCAGAACTACTGAAGCCTGCGGGCCCAGAGCCCATGCTCTGTAACCAGGGAAGCCACTGCAAGGAGAAGCCTGAGGACTGCAACTAGAGTGGTTTCTGCTGGTCAAAACTAGAGAAAATCCAGTGTGCAGCAGTGGAGACCCAGCACAGCCATACATAAGTCAATCTTAAAAAGGAAAAAAAGTCATTTTAACAGCAACAACAAAAATCAGTGTTTGAACACAATGTTTACAGTGGTATTTCACACACATGGCTTGATGATGAGGAAGCACTTGGGTACTTATTCAAACCTTCCCCTGAAGAGTCTAGTTCCAAAGGTCTATGGCAAGGGGTAAGGGTGTTTGAGAACCCACGCCTTTCACAAATGCACCAGGGGTTCTATTCCAAGGCCAGTTTTGGACAGACTGACAGACAAGGAAGTAATTAGGTCTTGTGTATGTAATGCTAGGATGTTCATTATAAAACCTTAAGAAGCTTATCATCTATTTGAGGAATCCAAAGCCATATACAGAAAGCAATGGTTGTCAATACAAGGTGAGATAAACAAGAGGCAAATGTGTGCATTAGATCATACAAGACCAGGATAAGTTCAGAGGGAGAAGAGAGCTCTGGGCTGGGCTCAGGATTAAGACTTGGGTTCTGCTGCTGGAGACTCAAAGATGATGTCTAAGTATGGAGGGCATGGGGTGGAGAGTGGCAGAAATGTGTGGGAGAGCAGGGAGTCTGACAGAGCAAAGGAAATGCAGGATGGGAGTTGATACATTCAAACTCACACCTGTAAGGAACAGGGAGTCATTGGAGATACTTCAGGGGAAGAAGGAACTGATGAAACAATGTTTTTAGCAGGTGAATCTGGTTACAAGGTTCATTAGCAGCTCAGGGGTTCTCATTGGAGGGCATATTAAAGCCCAAAGCTAAACCACACCCCCTAAGATCCAGGAGGTCTGGCAAGAAGCCCCAAAAACTTCCTTTCTAACAAGTTCCCAAGCAATACTGTAAGCAGATAGGGTAGGGAGTCCATGGATAAAGAAAACCAGGCATGGCTTTCTTGACATAAGAGAAGCCATTTTTGCCCAAACCATTTTGTGATCCAAGCCTGGCCACATTCCTTGCCCTTGAACAGGCCTCGAGAAGGGAGAGAATGCAGGAAGAAAGGAAAAGCAAGTCAAGAAGCAATAGTCCATGGGGTGGGAAATGGGAGGGAGGTTCAAGAAGGAAGAGGACATACGTATACCTATGGCTAAATCATGTTGATGCATGGCAGAAACCAACATGATATTGTAAATCAATTACCCTCCAATTAAAAATAAATTAATTAAAAATAATTGTTCAGCAATAAGAGCCCTAGATCCTCCTCCAGATATACAGAAAAATCCGATACATGTCTTTGAACTCTGCACGAAGTAAGGCCCCCACCCAGTTGGAGGACAGAATGATGGTATTACCTTCCTGACTTCAGTCGACTAAAGCTTGGACTCTGCCAACCCTTGCCCCAATTCTATGTTGAATTCTCCTCTGCTCAAGTACTTTCATGAATATGCATGTACCCCTAAATAAAAACTTTCCCAATTTTGCTGTTCCAGGAGACACTGCTTCAGGAAAGATCCCTGGTGTTCTCCTTACATACTGCAAGTAATAAATCCTTCCTTCTCCTGACTTGGTTGCATCTTTTGGCTTGACACCTACCAAGAGGAAAACCCAATTTTCAGGTAAACAATACTGATGCTGCTACTCAAGGAACCACACTTTGGAAACCACCATTGTACCGGATGGACTGGAGGACACAGGAGTGCCAGGACAAGGAGGTGGTTTTAGAGATGAGTGAAAAAATGGGAGGGAATCATTTAAGAATTTGGTGTGTGGTTGGGATAGGTACGGAAAAAGCAGGGGGCAAGGGAGACAAAATTGTTCAGAGTTCAAATCTGTTGACCAAAGTGGCAAGAAAAAAAGACAGAGAACGTGGGGGACTTCCCTGGTGGTCCAGTGGTTAAGACTCCTCACTTCCACTGCAAAGGGCATGGGTTTGATCCCTGGTCGAGGAACTAAGAGCCTACATGCTGTATGGCCCAGCAAAAAAAAAAAAAAAAAAAAAAAGTTGGACATAGAGCCATCTTGATAATCAAAGACGAAAAATCAGTCTTTGTCAAAACAAAAAGAAAAAAAATCATTCTTCGTCATAAGGAGTTGCTGCTTGAGCTGAACCCTTCTTGACTTGTTCCAAGTTGCCCCCGGTCATAGAAGGTTAAGCACCAAGGACCAGTTGCTGAGGACAAAACGAATGTAATGATCTGCAAAAATGCAAGGAAAGTTCTCTGGGCAGTGACCGGATAGATTTGGGTAACTAGCAATCGTCAGAGTCTTTCAACCTGACCTGACCCACTTAGCAAGCTGGTCCGTGGCTGAGCCCTACAGCAGAGTTTCAAGTCAGTCATTGGTGCAGACTCACACCCAAACCAGAAATTCCTGCTGAGGACCAGAACCACAAATGTTGTTGCTGCTGCTCCACACCCAACCTGAGGGTTATGAACCTTGACTCACTAAGCCACCGCCTTCCAAACTTCTGGGGTGAATGGCACCCTCCGTACCTCCCACCCTTACCACCAGGGGGCCCTCTCAGCCTGGGGTGGGAAGATCATGTGACCATGGCTCCTATTGTATCTCCACAAGAAATGTGTTCTAATTCTTCCTTTCCAGGAAGAAAAGCTTTTATTCATGTTTTCAACTAATATGTATCAAGTGGCAATTAGCCGGCCAGGCACTGCATTAGGCACTGGGGATACAGTAATGAAGAAAACTAATAAAAGAGGTTTGCTTTATGAGCCTGGTATTACAATGGAGGGAGGTGAACAGTAAAAAATTAAATCCATTATAGAGAATGTTAGGAGGATGTTAGAGAATGTTCCCGTTAGAGAATGTGAGAACGGTGGCTCAGCTGGTAAAGAATCCGCCTGCAATGCGGGAGACCTGGGTTCAATCCTTGGGCTGGGAAGATCCCCTTGGGAAGGAAACAGCTATCGACTACAGTATTCTGGCCTGGAGAATCCCCACAGACAGAGGTGCCTGGCAGGCTACAGTCCATGGGGTCGCAAAGAGTTGGATATGACTGAGCAACTATCACTCAGTTTTCACTCGGGAAGATAAATAATATTAAAAGTAATAAAGCAGGTAAAAAGATTATGCAGCACAGGAAGGGGGTTGTGATTTTAAATATGCTGTTTAAGCAAGGCCTTATTAGGAAAATGACATTTGAACAAACACAAAGAGATGAGGGAATAAGCATAGTGACTACTGGGGGAAAAGCATTCTAGGAAAGGCAACAGCAAGGACAAAGGCCCTAGGGCCTTCGCCAGATATGACTGCATACAGAAACCCCGCCTTCAAGACACTGGCCATTTATTTTAAATTGGATGTGACTCAGGTGGAGGATAGGGCTTCCTAGGTGTTGCAGTGGTGAAGAAGCTGCCTGCCAGTACAGGAGACGCAGAGACACAGTTTTGATCCCTGGGTCAGGAAGATTCCCTGCAGTAGGAAATGGCAACTCACTCTAGCACTCTTGTCTGGGGAATCCCCATGGACAGAGGAGCCTGGCAGGCTACCATCCATGGGGTCGCCAAGTCAGACAAGACTGAGCATGCATACACAGGTGGAGGGTATTGAGCAGAGGAGCAACTTGAGCTGCATGTTCTGTGAAGAGCACAGTAGAGAGCAACGCAAGTAGCAGCAGAGAGAACAGGTAGGAAGTTACTGCAATGATTCAAGGTGATACAGGTGGAGCGGGTGACGATTTTGAATTACAGATATACCTTGAAAGTGGAACCAACAGGATTTTCTGGTTAAACAGCCTTTTCTTCTCCCTAAAATACTGTTCAATTGAATCTACTTACAAAGGTACTAGGTTGGCCACTACACATCATGAATGGTTTAAATGTAAAAGCAAATCTCAGTTTCCAAATCTAATATCAAATTGCTGATAGTTTAAAAAAAAACCCATGACAGTGTCACAATCTTTATTTATTTATGGATTTATGTTATTAGTTATGTTTTAGGACAAATGATTAACTTCCATTCCTTAAAAGCAAAAACAGCTTTGTTGTGGTTTATTCTGAATTATTTAACAAAATTTAAAAAAAAATTTTTTTTACATTCACATGGTATTTCATAGGAATCAAAATTATATTTAAATGATTTAGGAAGATGCTTATGAGAAAGGTAGGTGAAAAAACAGGAGTATAAAGTTATTAATATATTATCTCAATTATGCAAATATGCCAACTGTTACCAGTAACTAACTGAGGGTGATGGGATTAGGCATTATTTATGCTTCTATTTTACTCCTCAGGTAGATTAAGATGAGACTATTTTCCTTTTGTAATAAAAAAATACTAAATGAATAAAATAGATAATCAACAAGGTCCTATATGTATAGCACGGGGAACTACTCAATAATCTGTAATAACCTATAGAGGAAGAGAATCTGAAAAAGAACAGATATATGTATGTATATAACTAAATCACTTCGTTGTACACCTGAAACTAAAACAACAGAGTAAATCAACTATACTCCAACAAAACAAACAAAAAGCACTAAATCACATATTCAAAAGGAAAAGACTCTATTTTGCTCGGAGAATCCCAGGGACAGAGGAGTCTGCTGGGCTACAGTTCATGAGGTCACAAAGAGTAGGACACAGCTGAGCGATTAACACAACACGTGATTAGTTTATATTTATCCCAAGAGATAAGATGGAAGAGGCAATTCACCAGGTGTAGTCAGCCTGATCTGCCCCACCAAAGGGAAGAAAGGCAGCATACTCAATCTCCCCCAGTATGCCTTCCCAGTGTGGTTCCCAACCCTCATCCAACCCAGCTCCACTTCTCCGCTATCTGCCCGCAACACACACCACCCTGACCCTACCACCACCACAGACTCCATTAGACTTTTCTCCCGGGTAGAGTTAGCTAGTCCACCATTGCTCCATGACTAGTTATCACTGTTCTTCATTTGCACATGCTTTTAAAAAAAGTATATTATACCTCCTTATACATATGCTGCTAAGTCACTTCAGTCGTGTCCGACTCTGTGCGACCCCATCCCTGAGATTCTCCAGGCAGGAACACTGGAGTGGGTTGCCATTTCCTTCTCCAATGCATAAAGGTGAAAAGTGAAAGTGAAGTCGCTCAGTCATGTCTGACTCTTCGTGACCCCATGGACTGCAGCCTTCCAGGCTCCTCCATCCATGGGATTTTCCAGGCAAGAGTACTGGAGTGGGGTGCCATTGCCTTCTCTGCCTCATATATATATATATATATATATATATATATATATACACACACACACACACACATACACATATTATGTATCCTATAAGGGCATTATAATATCCCTGAACTAAGTGAAGACTTTGTTACAGAGTTTGGGTTGAACCCTCTGCTCTACTTGTTTGAGTACCAACTGTGTTCTTGCTTTACCTCACTGGTGAAGTTGTAGCCAGAATATAAAACAACCATCCACAATCACCTCCTCCTTACCCTATCTGTGGCTACGGGGACCTTTCTGATCTTATTCTCTCAAATGCACTAATTTAGTACATTTCTAATAACAGTATACAAATTGGATATATATATATATATATAGGGTTGCCCAAAAAGTTATTTATGGAAAAACTCAAATGTACTTTCTGACTAACTCAGTATCTATACATATATATATATATATATAATTTTACACACACACACAATTATGGCTCTACAAACATTGTAACCCAATAAAGTTATTTCTTACTTCAACTATTAAGCAATTAAGTAGTGTCATTACAAATACATTTTCCTCTTCAGTACAATAGACTTTCTCTCTGGAGGTAAAAGTGGAGAAGTAGAGCAGAGAGGAAGAAAGAAAGAAAAGAAGGAAGAGGAAGGAGAGCACCATGGAGAGCAGCCCAGAGTTGCTCTTTGGGAAAGGCACATAAGATAAAAACCCACCAGAGTGACACAAGAGAAAACTTCTATTCTGGGCTTCCCTGGGAGTTCGGTGGTAAAGAATCAGCCTGCCAATGCAGGAGACATGGGTTCAATCCCTCATCTGGGAAGATCCCACATGCCATGGACAACTAAGCCCGTGTGCCACAGCCACTGAGGCCCACATGCCCTACGGCTCCTGCTCCAGGGAAGCCACCGCAATGAGAAGCCCGCACTGCAGCTAGAGAACAAGAAGAGCTGAGCAGAAATGAAGACTCAACACAGCCAAAAAAAAAAAAAAGAAAAGAAAACTTCACCTCTCTTTTGGTCACTCCATACCCAGCAGTCCTGGGAAGCCCTGAACTACAGGGTAGGAACCCCTATGTGAAGCAAAATAAGAAAGGGTACTGCTATATCTTCTGTGAAATGTTAATTAGTGTTGTTCATCACATATGCTTTTTTGAACACATGATTATTACATTAAGCCATGTAACTTCTTTAGCCAATGAATTGTGTATAGAAGTTAAGGATATCAGTTTCAAGGAGTAATTTTAAGAGACAGAGTAAAATTTATCACGCTTTCCCTTTCTGTCTGCTATGGCAACCCAAAAGTCTGGGTCTGAGAGTGTATGGACAACCCAGAGCAGTGTACTCCTTCCTCCCCCATAGATATTAGCAGGAAACAGAACTTCATTGCTTACAACTATTGATAACTTTTAGGGTTGCTTGTTACCATGACAATAACCTACTCTGATTGATACCAATACTGGTTTGACAGCAAACACCAGCTTCCTTAAGGATTTCCAAAAACTGAGATCAAGCAAATACATCACAAACAACAACAAAACTCACAAGAAGGGAATTGTTGCTAGGAAATTAAGTGCACCCCATGTGCAACCACTGGGAGAGGACCCTCGGACCTAATGTCATGTTTCCTGTGGATTTTGCTCCACATACCTTTTCCTTTGCTAATTATACCTTTTCACTAGAATAAGCCATAACCATATGCTGAATCCTCTGAGTTCTCTGAGCAAATCATCAAACTTGGGAGTGGTCTTAGAAATCTCCAATTCAGTAAAAAAAATCACCATCAGAGTTAGGTGGGAAAAAATAGATTTCAATGCAGAAATATCATTGGAATCGTAGGTATGAAATGTAAAATTGTTCCATGTAAAATGATTAAAGAATAATAATGTAAAATGATCAAAGAATCACACATTTGAGGAAGAAGCAAGAAATCATCAAGGAAAAATGGGCATATTCGAAAAATAACCAAATAGAATTCTTAAAAATGAAAAAGTATGAAGATATCATGGCTCAGAAATTTTGAGTCAAGAAGATATGTGATTCCAAACACTTGGCAAGCATAATATGTACTGAACAATTAAAAGAAAAAGACTAGCCATATTTTAGTAAAATAGCAGATTACGAAAGGTAGAACGATCTTAAAATCAGCCAAAGAGAAAGGCAGATCACTTATTCTGAAATAATAATGAGATAGATAGAAGAGTTTCTAATAGGAATAACAGAAACAATATACAATAATAACAATGTACAATAATACCCTCAATGTGCAAAGAGAAAATAACTATCAGTTCAGAATTCAGACCTGAAAAAAATAATGTTTATGTGAATCTTAAATAAATATTGTTTGTATAAAATGTTAATAGTCTATGGGGTTATAGTAGGATAAAACCATTACACCACGATGCCACAGAAGTTGTGTTAATGTAGTTAAAGTACATTAAAGTCACTGAATTCTTTGGCAGGAAGTCGAGATGTTTAACTTAAATCTTTGATAAGTTAAATAAGCATGGTAAAATTTAAGACTAACAACAGAAGACAAAAATAAGTAAAATTCTAAGCCATCAATGGGGAAATTATGAAATAGGCAAAGAAACACAAGACTAGGAAAAAAGATGGGAGGGGTGACTTAAAAAAAAAAGGAAGCATAGAATAAGTAGATTAAATAGAAATACAAGCATATGCTCGTAGGAACACATTTAATATAATCATAATGAATATTAATAGATTAAATTAATCTCTTAGGTAAGAAGGAAATCACCAGTGACAATATAAGGTAAAATTCAGGTATGTTATTTACAAGGGATATTCCTAAAAGGACACAGAAATTAAAGAATATTTATGTGTACGAGGCAACTATTAACCAAAGAAACATGGAAAGGCCAAGACAAATACATATTTAGAAATTAAAAGGATCCCTATGAAATGGTGACCATTACACTTACCAGGAAGATAAAAAAATTCCAAGTTTGTATGCCTCTAGTGAAATAGCCTCAAAATACAGAGGGCAAAACTGGACATAATTTAGCAATCAGAAAATGTTATTTTAAACACTGTAATCCTAACTTGATAGCTTGTCCCTTGTTTAAGGGTGTTTTACTATTCTATGAAATGTTATTTTTACACAGAAGATCTGATTTTTCAAGAACAAATTAAGGAGATATCAGTATATTGATTAATAATATATACATATGTAAAACAGTTTAAAAAGGGAAAAGGTAATTTAGGCCAACACTCTTAAGGATAAACTTTAAAATCTGTATGAAATAGGGGAAAAAAAATCATAAAGAGAGCTAACACTTGCTGGTAGTGTGTCTCAAAGGTAACCCATGATGATCTCTGTTTCCTAGTATGCACACCCTGGAGAGAAATTTTAAAATATTTCAATTAATAGAAATGAAAATAGAATATATCAAAATTTATGGGATGCAGTAAAAGTAGTGCATAAAACAAAATTTACAGCAAAATTAAATAAAAATACAAGAGAAATCTAAAATCAATGATTTAAGTTTGTACTTTAGAAAATCAAAAAAGAAAAGCAAATTAAATTCAAAGTAAACAGAAGGAAAAAAATGAATAAAAATTAGAGCAGAAATCACTGAAATCGGAAACAAGAAATCAAAAAGAGAAAATCAACAAAACCAACAGCTGATTTTTTTTGAAAACAGACCAATAAAAACTGCTAGGGTAAGTTAATCATAGGGTGGGACTGGGCAGAAACATTGACAGTGGCACTGCGCACTAGAGGGGCCACTGACACAATCTCACAGCTAACTTGGGGTAGGGGCAGGGGCTTGAAAGTAAGACACAGTGCAATCCTGCTTAAGGTCAGCAGGAGGACAGGAGAAACTGGAAGGGGCCAAGATGATGTCAGCTACACTAACAGCCATACAGTTATCCATTACATCAACAGGCTAAAAAAAGAAAAATCACATAATCATTATTAATATCAACAGATACAGAAAAAGCGTTTGATAAAATCAAATACCCATTCATGATAAAAACTTTCAGCAATCTAGAAAGAGATTTCTCAATTTGATAAAGAATAGCCATAAAAAATCATACAGCAAACAGCATACCTAATAGAAACTTTATCATATATGCAGAAAAAAAAAAAAACAATAAAAAACACTCCTGAAACAAATAACCAACAATAGCAACACTGATATATAAATATTGTTTTCCTATATAACCGCAAAGAAGAAGTGGAATTTGAAATTAAAAACACAATACCATTTAAATGGGTGGTGGTTTACTTGCTTAGTGGTGTCCGACTCTTGAGACTCCATGGACTGTAGCCCGCCAGGCTCCTCTGTCCATGGGGTTTCCTAGGCAAGAGTACTGGAGTGGGTTGCCATTTCCTTCTCCAACCATTTACATCAGCCACCCCCCGCCCAAAATGAAATGCTTATGTATAAATCTAACAATGTATGTACAAGGTCTATATGAGGAAAACTGAAAAACTCTAAATAATTAAATCAAGGAAGAGCTAAATAAATGGAGAATAAATGTTCTTGGAATAGGAAGACTCAATATTGTCAAGATGTCAGTTCTTCCCAATTTGATCTACAGATTCAATACAATCCCAATCAAAACTCTAGCAAGTTTCCTTATGGATATTAACAAAGAGATTCTAAAGTTTACGTGAATTGGCAGAAAACCCAGGACAGTCAACACAATACTGAAGGAGAAGAAGAAAGTTGGAAGACTGACACTGCCTGACTTCAAGACTTACTATAAAGTGACAGTAATCAAGACAGCATGTATTGATGAAGGAAAAGCTAAACTGATTATTGGAACCAAATAGACAGCCTAGAAATAGACCACCCATAAATACAGTTAACAGATCTTTGAAAAAGAAGAAAAGATCTCTCTAAAGAAGCTACCAGATGTAAGTATATGAAAAGATTCTCTACACAATATATGTCAACAGGGAAATGCAAATAAAAAGAACAATGAGATATCACAACAAATCTACCAGAGGGGCCAAAATTTGGAACATGAACAACATCAAATGCTGACAAGGATATGGAGCAACAGAAACTCTCATTCACTGCTGAAAAAAATGCAAACTAGTACAGTCACTATGAAAGACAGTTTGGCAGTTTCTTACAAAACTGAACATACTTTAACCATATAATACATCAATCATGCTCCTTGGTATTCAACTCTTTGAAGCTGAATACCACACAAAAACCTACTTACAGATGTTTAGAGCAGTTTTATTCATAATTGCCAAAATTTGAAAGCAATCAAGATGGCCTACAATACATGAATGGATAAACCGTGGTACATCCAGACAATGGAATACTATTAGGCACTAAAAAGAAATGAGCTCTCAAGCCATGAAAAGACAGGAAGGTGGATGTTACTAGGTTAAATGCATATTGCTAAGTGAAAGAAGCTAATCTGAAAGCCTAAACACTGTATAATCCCAACTATATGGGAGTATTCTAGAAAGGGCAAAATGATAGAGGCAGTGAAAAGATCAGTGGTTGCCAGGGGTTAGAAGTAGGAGAGGGATAAACAGGTGGAGCGCAGAGAATTTTTCAGGCAGTGAAAACACTCTTAAAAGAGCATAATGATGGATGTTTTTATACACTTATCTGAATCCCTAGAATGTGCAGCACTGAGAGTGAACTGTAATATATACTATGGACTTTGGGTGATTACTAGTGTGTCAATGTAGGCTCATTAAATGTAACAACAGCAACACTCTGGTGGTGGATGTTGATAGGGAGGCAGGCCATGCATGTGTGGGGTCAGGGGTTAAATGGGAAATCTCTGCACCTTCCCCTCAATTTTGCTGTGAATCCAAAACTATTTTAAAAATAAAGTCTTAATAAAAAAAAAAGTCTATCAAAATATAAAGAAAATATTGGGGAAAAGAATACTATATGATAATATCTTTAAGTAACCTGTTAGATTTAGACTCAGAAATTCTGGGACCACATTTGTAATTGCTCATCATTAAGCAAGTCATACAATGAGGTCATGCTCTACATTGCTTATGTCTAGGAATCCAGCATGACACTCTGAACACCCAAAACAAAGATATTATGAAGAATCAAAGAAAATCTAAAAAGCCAAGTACAGCTCTAAAATGATGCGGTATTACCAGTGCCATAAAACAACTGGAAATCTTTTTTACAATTTGAAACCTTTGGAATTTTTTCCCCCAAAGTTAATTACTAAGGTCTACTCTCATGTTTTCCCTTAATCCATTTTTATTAAGAAATCTGTTGCCTCACCAACAATATATTTGCTTAAAGAAAACAATTCTATAACTTTGAGAATTTAGTGTCATTTTATACTATACAAAGCCTATTTACATAGTTCTTCAGAATATATTTCCATTTTCCATCTATTATCCCAAGTGTGAAAATGATACCAAATAGATTAGATTTATAGGGAAGCATAAAAAGGAAAACAGTTCTACAATTTAATACATACAGTGCCATTAGTGGGTTTTTACAGTTTTCTTTTGAGGATAATCCACTGAATTTTTCTGTCAGTAACATTTCAGAGTGAAGCTGTCTTCAAGAGATTTCCACAGAGAACCAAGAGTTTAACAGTCCCGATGTTTTACAGGTGATGCCTGACAGTTCACGAGTAGCCGCAAATCATTTTCTTTCCCATTTTTTTGCCAAAGTCTTGGCTGATGAAGAGGAATCATGACTTTCACCACCACTGTATTGCTCATATAAAGTCTGAAATTAAAAACACACATCTGATTTGTAATATTTAAAATTCAATGTATATCAGATTACAAAGGTTTAATTAACTTCACATCTTCTAATACGTAAGACATTTCTCTATTGTTCTTATAATTATAAATTATTTTATACATGATTGGAGATAATTAAAGGTTTTAAACACCTAGCTTGGCCTAAGAATCAGCTATCATGAGATCAGCTCAATCTTTCTGGAAGAAAAATGTAACACAGTTATTTTTAAGTGTATGGATGCATCCTCAAGGTCGCCTTAATCTCCCTTACTTTTTCTTTTATAGCTGATGTATAGTATTACATAGCAAAACTTTTTAACTGAAGTATATAAAGTTGATGTATAATATTGTGTTAGTTTCTGGCATATAGCAAAGTGATTCAGATATATTTGTATTTGTCTGTTCCTCTATATATTCTTTTTCATTATGTTATTACAAGATACCTTATTTTTTCTCAAATAAAGCCAGTCTTAGATAAAGTCCTATACTGTAAAATAAAATCAACAGGAAATATACTTTCAGTTGATATTTAAACTAAAGAATGGAAGACATTAAAAAATACAACCGCTATATAAGTAAATCTAATTAATATACTAAAATCTACATATTTGGTAAAAGATTTAAGGCTAAGCCAACATCTAATTTATGAAGACAGAAGATATCTTTGCCATCAAGGAACATATAACCTTAGCGATAAAGGTAATCCACCTTATTTTATTCATAAAAGGCTTTAAACAATACACTGGTAGAATCAGAGAAATGAAATACAGAGAAAAATTACATAACAAATTTTGGTCCAATTTCAATTCCCAAAGACATTGATTTAGCTGTCAGCACTAGAGAAAATTTAAGAAAAAAATTTGCCTTATATAAATGCAAATATAATGGTAAATATGTAGTAAATTCTTCGAGAAATGTATTCAAGTTCTAAACATCTTAGATTGGTGTTATCCCTATCCAGAGAGCTAAGAGTGTTTTTTAGTTTAAGTTACTGTAATTTTACAATAATGTTATAACTGAAATCTAAAATTAGTAAATAAAGTCAATTAAGTATAGTGTTCTAAAAATGATTAGGTGTTTAATGTCAGTGAGATCTAAAAAATTATGGTATAAACAGCCACTGGGAGACTAACAAGTTTGAGAAAAGTACTGACTGTCATATACAGTTACACAGAAGTCATTATATGTGACAAATACTGTGATTTGTCTAAGATGGTTTAAAAATAAAACTGGCTATAAGAAATAAATTCAAAAGCTGTGTTAAAAATGGGGTTGATTTAAAAGATTCTTTACTAAATTTATTCTGGTTGAGACCTACTTGACAGCAATCTTTTCAATGCACCTTATATGACAATCCATTTTTTTTTTTTTTTTTTCATTTATTTTTATTAGTTGGAGGCTAATTACTTTACAATATTGTAGTGGTTTCTGCCATACATTGACATGAATCAGCCATGGATTTACATGTGTTCCCCATCACGATCCCCCCTCCCACCTCCTTCCCCATGACAATCCATTTTCAATTGTGCTGTCTTGTCTGGCCAATAAGAGTGTAAATCAAATAAATCTGTATTTGTTAAAAAACACATATTAAGTATCTAAATACAGAAACACACTTCATAGCTGATCTAATGACTGGGCCAATTTTCTTTTGGTTTACCTGTTTAAGTGCCTAACTCACTAAACTATATAAAACAATTAAAATTAGTGTAGACAGAGCATAGACATACTCACTTTAGCAGCTTTCAAAATGGAATTAGGAGAATTCAGGCCAACAAGTTGGCCCAGAACATATTTCATTTCTTCAGCAGTTCCCTTAGCCGTCTGGTTACCTATAAAATAATTTGGTTTTCTTATTTAGTTACTAAGTTGTGTCTGACTCATGTCTGACCTCATTGACTCTAGGCCGCCAGGCTCCTCTTTCATGGGATCTCCCACACCAGAATACTGGAGTGGGTTGCCATTTCTTCCTCCAGAGGATTTTTCCAACCTAGGGGTTGAACCCACATCTCCTGCTTGGCAGGCAGATTCTTTACCACTGAGCCACCTATGAAGCCCAGGTGTAAAATAATATACAGAATTAATAGCACACTGGTATCAAGTAAGAAAAATAGAAGTTCATATATAAATGTGTATTCTGCTTAAAAGCACAATAACTACATTCTTATAATTTATCACTGATCATAGTCCCTTTCCTAGGGTAAGTAAAAATGAATGCTGGCAAGTAAAGGAAGTCAATCTCATTTATTTTAGTATTTAGCATTAAGGAACTTCCTTAAGGAAGGAGGCATGCAGGAAAAGAGTAGTCAGAAGGTTGTTGATATTACCAATCGGGTAATAAGTTTATTTTTAAAGAAGTACCTGGATGAGTTTGAAGCTGAACATACGGATGTGCCAGAAGCTCAGGAATGGATATTCTCTGTTTAGGATCCCTTATTAAACAACGCTATAAACATAAAGGTTAAGTTTTTAAAACAAAAGCAAAGCAAGTTTCCTTATGCAATATTGATAAAGTATTTTTCCAGATTGCATCATATTATAGAAGCTGTTTCTAGAGTGCCTACTCAGAAATGACAAGATGATTTTACACATCATTTCTTCAAAATCTCCAAGTATTCATATGTTTTAAAACCCTTCAAAATGAACTTTCAATAGACAAGCTTCATCCACTCCAAATATATAATTCTAATCATTTCAACTATTTCTCTTTCTTTCATTTTCTGGCCATGCCATGCGGCTTGCAGGATCTTAGTTCCCTGGCCATTGATTGAAGCCAGGCCACAGCAGTGAAACTGCTGAGTCTTAACCACTAGACCACTAGAGAATTCCCTCAGCTATTTCTTTAAGTAAACAGTTAAGTACTACATGAAATATAATTCTTCTATATTTATATACTATTAATGTTACCTTTAATACATCTTGAAGATCTTTCTCTGGAATATCAGGAAATTCAATTTCATGATTAGGGTCAATTATGGCATGTAATTTAGAAATCTGATTAATTATATGCTGAAATGGTGTTTTCCCGTAAGTCATATAGTACAAAATGCAACCTAAGGACCAAACATCACTTTTTGGGCTTATCTAAGTTTAAAAAAAAAAAAAGAAGTTACTGTTATTTTACTATAAAATTAAAATATATACACACACACATTCACCCTCATATTTAAAATCTTAATTAAACCTCATTACGTGTCTCAAGTATTAAATAATGTTCATTACAAAACATCCTTTTCTAGTTTTTATTACATCTGGCTATTTTATCAAAAGAAATGAGCTCCATTCTAAATCTTTCAACAAACTCATAATTAAAATAGATCGACTGAAACAAAATATTATATTCTTGTTGGTCTGAAAAACACAAAGCTAAAAATCATAACTGCAAGTATGAAAATTACTGGATTAAAACACATTTTTAAAATAAATTCATAATATGTAAATACATATAGATTTAAAAAAAGGTTAAGCTGAGCTAACCTAAAACTAAGAACATAAACTATAGAGCCAGACTGGGCTGGGCTTGAGTCCCTGCCTTAGTACTAGCTGGTAGTTCTCCTTATCTGTTTCCTAACTTCCAAAACAGAAATAATAAAAGGACACTGTCATGGACATTAAATAACTATGAGATATGGGTAAACATAGAGAATAGTTTCTGGTTCTCAGTAAATATTATTTATTATTAAATGTTCTTTGCATTAAATAACCTCATTAGAAGTAATAAAATATTACAACATAATTCTACTTTTGACTTTAAAAAAACATGATTAAGACCAAGCACAGCAGTGAGTATAGTCAATAAGAATGGTTAAACTCCTCTTTTAAAAGATACATACTCAATATACAGTATAATAAAAGTAACCATATGTTCTATACAAAGGATTAATCTAAACCAAATGACACAGAAAGCTAGAGGGGGGAAAAAATGGACACATATAACCAAATGCAAAAAAGGGAAAGAAGAGACAATAATACTAATATTAGAAAAAGAGAACACAGCAAAATGCTCCTAACAGAAGAAAGTCATTTCATTGTGATAAAAGGTATAATCAACTAAGACATGTTATGAATTTTTATGCACTGAAATCACATTTAATAGAACTATATTAAGCAACTATATTAAATTCTTTGAAGTGGGGGCAGATTTTAACATGCCCTTCAGAACATGAGAGAGAAAATAGATCCCATTATCTGAACACAAAGAAAACGGCAAATGAATAATAATAATAAAAAATAACCTTTTCCTCCAATTTAATCACTTGAAAATTTAAGTCCATTTCTAAACCTAAATCATAGATTAAAAAGAATTTCAGATTCTGGGAAAATGGCAGTGTTATGGCAGCATAGTTTTTCAAACTCTCTAAATCCCCAGATAAGTTAGACATAGCTGCCTGGTAGCAAACATAAACATAAGGAAAATATTTACAGTAAAACCTGAATGTGAATGGAGACAAACCACCAACAGCCACAAGTCCTGCATGGTAGAGGCATTTGACGCAGAGAGAAGTAATCAGTGTGCCTGACAGACCTCAGAACAGAAGCCCCAAGTGGCCATTAGCTGCTCACTGGAAAGCAGTTCCTGAACAGAGCTAGTCTGGGAGGGGCCTTGAGCTCTTACACCAACGATGAGCTTACATGTTGGGATAAAATTATCTTCTGTGCAGAATCCCTAAGGCCACTGCAGAGCAGGTGATGCAATGGAATTGATATTTCCCAACATTACATATTAAAATACTGAGTTGACAACTGAAAAAGATCTGAGCATTACATGCAGCTCAAACCCAATTTTATTTTAAAGAAAAAAAATAAAAATTTAAAACTGAAATCAGGAATTTTGGAAATTAAGTGAATTAAGTGAAAATAAGAAACACTATAGTAAAACTTATAAGTAGCAGCAACAGTAAAACTCAAAGTTTTACTTGAGTACAATTTTATACGGAAGGCTACTAAAATTAAAATAGCAATTATTTAACTGTGGAAGCAAGGGGAAAAAACCTAAAGGGAATACAAATGACAAAGATAAGAGCAGAAATTAATTAGAGAGCAAATGAAAATATAGTAAGTGAAATCTAGACCTGGTTCTTTATTTTTTTAATTTATATTTAATTGGAAGATAATTACTTTACAATACTGTGTTAGGTTTTGCTGTACAACAATGTGAATCGGCTATAACTACACATACATGCTCTCTCCTTCTAGGGCTTCCCTCCCACCTCTACCCAAGACCTGACTCTTGAAAATTAACAAAACCATGGCAAGTTTAATCAAGAAAAAACAGCAGAAAAATCTAAGTGTTAAAAGAAAAGGGGAAACTAAAGAGATTTAAGAAGAAGTTTTATAAGAGAAACTGTTAGGCATAATTATATGTCAGTTATTTGAAAAGATATTTAAAAGTCACAATTTTCTAGGGAGGAAAATATAATTTAGCAAGTGAAAGCATATTTATTAAGCAACTGTTTTCAGCTGAACAATGTACTAAATGCTTTATATTCTTTCTCATTTAACCCTCAATTACTTTTAAAATAGGTACTATTCATAAGCCTAACTGATAGACAAAGAAACTGATAGACATAGTCAAGTCACAAAGACAGCTGATAATGAGGCAGATGTGTGCCTTGAACACAGGGACCACACAGCGATGTATGCTGGTGTCCATTAGGCTGCCCGGCTGTGGAGGAAGAAGGATGCGTCTGGAGCCAGAGGCATCACGGCAGGCAGAGCTGACTCAGCAAAGGGCACCAGTGAGGCTGACATGAGGGCTCAGAGAGGCAGTGAAATAAGGGAAGTGGGAAAGTGCCTGGAAAAAATTACCTGCTAGAGTTGTACTTAGAAATGTAAAATTTACAAATGAAGAAACGGTAAGAAATAAAACATTAAGCGTCAGAGAGAAAACAAACAAAAAAGACTTCTAAGGTTATCAGTTCAGTGTTAATTAAGATGTCCATATCAGAGTTAATTTAGTCTTATTTTTAAAACTAAAAACATATCCAATGTGCATTTCTTATAGGAGCACACTGTAAGGCACTACCACATTAAAAGCACAATATTAAAAGAGCAATCTCAAATCAATAAAGAAGGGTAAAATTGAATCCCAGGACAGTCTGCTTAATAAGGCAAGGTCTCTATAATCGCCTAATTTTAGAACTTAAAGAAATGAATTTTCAGTTATCTGTTAATTTCGTCAGAGACTAGCCCATTTCCTGTTTGTGCCAAATAAATGGGATATAAATAATCTTAAAGTACCTTTGATTTGGACTTCCCATTTTCTCTTGAAGTAGACATATCTTTGATTGCTTCTGGTGGCATATAATTAACTGTCCCAACCTACTTGCCAAATCACAGAAAACACAGAAATCAGTGAAAATACTTCATTCAGTCTGCTTGAGATTTTTAAAAACATGAATGCCAAATTCTTGACAACTTGAATAATTACAGATTTCAACAATATATTTGTGAAACTCAAATAACTGACAAAAACATTAAAACAAATTTCTTCACATTTCCAGCAAAATAAATTAGATTCATAATCAAATAATTGCCTCCTTTCAGAATGCTGTGCAATTTCTATGATTATGGTGGGCAGGGACCATAACATTTCACAGGATGAAATTTATTAATGGCCATAAAATTTGAAGGAATTGATCAGTCACTCATTTCTGTGCTGGAATAGACCCAGAACACTTTTCAATATAAAATAACCAATTAACGAAAAATCTAGTTTGTCTCTAAGTGTTTCCCGGACCCATGTCCAAATAGAGACAGGATGGGTGTCTACATCATGCAAGAGTTTCTGCAGCAGGATTATGCCAACCTTACACTGCATTTGTTTTATTCTAAAATGATTCTGCAGAATGCCTATACTTTAGAGCCTTGCCATAGAAGTTATCGTCAAACTGACTTACAACTAAATGTTCAGCTGTATTTTTTATATAAAAAGAAGAGATTGTCAAACAGAACTGTTTGAAGGGCCTGCTGCCCAGCTACTCCTTAAAAAAAAAAAAAAAAATCCAGTTTTATTCCTAGGATTAAGGTAGATCCACATCAGAGATCTGCATACATGGAGCACACTGTCCTGGCTCTAAGCAGGATTATTTTTAGTCATTCTTTGATTGTCATCACCTTGGTTTTTATGGAAACAAGTTTATTAAGATTGCTGTTGCATATCTTATTATAAAAATGTGGTTGAGTACAATATTTGTTATGTTGTTTCCAATATGAAGGCTCACTTAAGAATTTTTTTCAAATATAAATGATAGGGAAAGCTTTACTTCTCTGGAAGAATGAAATAATCTTATCTCTTAAAAGACAATGAAAAACGTAAAACTGCAATTCTCTTTGGCTGCTACCAGGAAACTGAGACAAAGTTTTAGGTGACTTTTAGATAACAACCAAAATGATTTCAAGGCAGGTATTACTGCTTCTCTACCTCAGCTATATGAAAATCATTCAAAATTGCTGGATACATGTCTACTGGGTCTTGACTTTCTATACTAAATTGTATTAATTGTGTGACTGATTTATTTTTTTATGGTTATAATATCTATTCTTATAAAAAAGGTTTCAAATCCTTTGAAAAATGAAGTAGGGAAAAATAAAATCCTCATTAACAAATACTTCAAAGATGAAAAGGAATTGAACTCTACTGTGTAGTAACCAGCCATTCATTACCTGGGAGTCTTTAACAATACTTGTTGTATCTGGTTGCATTTGGTTTGCAATTCCAAAATCAATTAGCTTTAGCATTCCATCAACTATCAGAAAGTTAGCAGGTTTCAGATCACTGTGAACAATACCTTCAAAATAAAAATCCAGTATAACATCAGACAATGTCAAGCATTCTAAGTACAAAGAAATTGCACAGTCTACTCATGAGTTGGTTCCTTTAGTCAAATTAAATATTCATTTTTAATATACTCTGTGAACATACAGCAAATTGCTACACGCTAGGCACTATTTTAAGTTTGCAGCTTGTATTGAACCATTCAACCTTCATACCAATGCTGAGGCAAGTACTATTATCATCCCCATTTTTAGTTGCAGAAGCTAAGGCAGAGTTTAAGCAATCTGTTCAAGGCTACACAGCCTAAGGAACAGGGTCATGAGTAGAACCAGGAAGTCTGACCTCAGAGTTTATGCTCTTAACCACTGTGCCTCTCTGACCACAAGACAGCACTGTAAGCTACACTGCCATGTGGTAGGACTCTAATGCCCCTCACATACCCACCCCTAAGCCTGATCTTGATCACTGGTGAATTACCTTCTAACTTATAGGAAGAGAAACATAAGGAGATAATTTACAATTACCTACATTATCAATTATTTAAAACAAGGAAAAGGCAAGGAAGCACTAAAAAGAACCAAGTCTAAACTGTTGAAAAGTTGGAAGGAAATTCAGGATTCTAAGAGGAAGGAGAAATGGATTAGGGGTCGCGGGTAGAGGCTGGGATGCAAAAACAAGAGACAACTGCTCTGTACAGTATATAAGGCCAAGATAGAATTAAAGAGTTTTAAATTTTTAAAAAAGCAAAACAAAAAAGAACCAAGTCCAAGTAAAAAGCCAACCCAGAATATAGAGCTAGTAGTTAAAAAAAAAAAAAAAAAAACTCTCACACAAGGTGCACAATACAAAACAACTAGAATGAGTAAAATAAACATTTAAGATTTTTAGGATTCCTGAACCTTAGTCTCAGATCAGCTGTAATTCAAATATTTGGAGACCCAGGACTATGGACTATGTTATTACTGATAATGAAACATTTTGTGTTATGGGTGCTTCATGAATGTGGGGATTTGAGTTCATGCCCTGTATTCTTTTGTTAACAGTATTTTAAAGAAATGGTTTTGTCTCTTCATCTTTATTAAACTGCCAAATATTTAGTTTATTTAGCCTAAAGCTGCCAATAACCAATACGTTAAAATTATAAGTGTGTTTCTCTAAGCTGGCACTGCTAATGAATATTTTAACATTATATGTAAAGAGATTTTATTTTATTTTAATTTTTTTTTCTTTTTGTGAAGAGATTTTAAAATACCGTGTTGATGAATTGTGTAAACTGCCTCCAACATATTTTTCCAGTAACTCTTCCGTTCCCATGGACTGATGGATTTTTTCTTTTTAAGCCAAGTATTCAGATCAATATTTCCGCACTCCATTACCATGTAGATGTACTGATCTGTGATTTCACTGCCATTAAAAATAAATGAAAACAAAACAATAAATGGTTAGGTTATACTACCAAGATTTAAGTGTTTATCATAAGAATTAAAGCAAAAAAAAAGTTTTCTTTTAAACTGAAAAATTCTTACTAATCATAAAGTCGGATGATCTTATCACTATGTTGTTGTAGTTTATTCAGATAAGCAATTTCATTCCGGTAACTATCAACTGTTTGGCTATCTGCTTCTTCTAAGTTCACATACTTTATAGCATGTATTTGTTTCTTTTCATTCAACACCTGAAATACCTATACAGCAAAACAAAGGAAAAAGTTTAGAATACACTATTTATATATTGTCACAATACTTCTACATTAGATAGACACTTAAGGATTATTGATGTGAATAATTTAAAATATTTGGCCTTATTTTGAGTATAAAAGGGGAAAAACATGTTAGGAGCATAACAGTACATTCTCAACTACCTATGACAATGGGTATTCAATTACTCCAATGCATAAATCTAATAAAATATCTATCAACATATAAGGTAATTTAAATTTCATAAACATTCATAACACTGTTAGATGTCATAACCAGGGAAATAATCTGAAGAAAAAGACATTTAAAAATGCCAAGGAACACTAAGGGCTGAATAAGGGAATAAAAAGTAATTCATTTCACAGATGGTATTGATTCCACTATGACTGGAGTTGACAATTTCATCCATGTGGTAGACAATATTTAAAAATAAGTGCTAATTGTAAGCTATCAGTGTATTTGGTTATGAAAAGTAGACTGAGTTTCAATTTTCAAAATCAAGTTGACAAGAACAAGATGCTGCTATAAGCATGGTGAGGTGCAGGCCAAACCGCTCTGGCTACAGTGACAGTCGATTTCTAATCAATGCTGATAAGGCAGACAATATTAATACATTTGGAAAAACACTGGTAATGTGTCTAACTTTCAGCAATGTGCAACTGGGATGGGGCTTCTAAAATGTATAAATTCAGATACAGAATACCAGTGTAAGCAATAAATATTAACATCTCTTTTAACATTAAAGAAAACATCATTTATTCAAAAGCCATTTAATCTTGACTATCCGCAAGTTAGAACTGGACATGGAACAAAAGATTGGTTCCTAATCAGGAAAGGAGTACTTCAAGGCTGTATATTGTCACCCTGCTTATTTAACTTATATGCAGAGTACATCATGAGAAATGATTGGATGGATGAAGCACAAGCTGGAATCAAGATTGCCGGGAGAAATATCAATAACCTCAGATACGCAGATGCTGCTGCTGCTGCTAAGTCGCTTCAGCCGTGTCCGACTCTGTGTGACCCCATGGACAGCAGCCCACCAGGCTCCTCTGTCCATGGGATTTTGTAGGCAAGAATACTGGAGTGGGTTGCCATTTCCGTCTCCCGATGTGCATATGACACCACCCTAATGGCAGAAAGCGAAGAAGAACTAAAGAGCCTCTTGATGAAAGTGAAAGAGGAGAGTGAAAAAATTGGCTTAAAACTCAACATTCAGAAAACTAAGCTCATGCCATATGGTCCCATCACTTCATGGCAAATAGGGAAACAGTGGAAACAGTGACAGACTATTTTGGGGGGCTTCAAAATCACTGCAGATGGTGACCACAGCCATGAAATTAAAAGATGCTCGCTTGGAAGAAAAGTTATGACCAACCTAGACAGCATATTAAAAAGCAGAGACATTACTTTGCCAACAAAGGTCCGTCTAGTCAAAGCTATGGTTTTTCCAGTGGTCATGTATAGATGTGAGAATTGAACTATAAAGAAAGCTGAGTGCCAAAGAATTGATGCTTTTGAACTGTGGTGTTGGAGAACTCTTTAGAGTCCCTTGGACTGCAAGGAGATCCAACCAGTCCATCCTAAAGGAGATCAATCCTGGGTGTTCCTTGGAAAGACTGATGCTGAAGCTGAAACTCCAATACTTTGGCCACCTCATGCAAAGAACTGACTCACTGGAAAAGACCCTGATGCTGGGAAAGATTGAAGGCAGGAGGAGAAGGGGATGATGGAGGATGAGATGGTTGGATGGCATCACCGACTCAATGGACATGAGCTTGAGTAAACTCTGGGTGTTGGTGATGGACATGGAGGCCTGGTGTGCTGCAGTCCATGGGGTTGCAAAGAGTTGGACACAACTGAGCGACTGAACTGAACTGGACTGATCCAGCAAATAGTGGCAAGAAATAAGAAAAGTGCCCAAGAGTAAATGAGATTTATGTATTGAAACTGCACTGAAAGCAGAGTCTATCAAGTTGTCGGCTACAGCCAATAATCTGTACTTTAAAAACAAAACTCTAACAAAGTATTGTTGGTTTACTTGCACAGATAGCAAATTAGAGGGGGAGGAACATAAAACAGTGATAGGGAAAGAGGCAGCAGACAACAGCAAGGAAGGAAAGAAAAGCAATTTTAAAACAGCACAAAGCTATTTGGCATGAGGTAAACAGCCTTATGGGCTTCCCTGGTGGCTCAGTTGTAAAGAATCCGCCTGCTAATGCAGGAAAAGTAGGTTCCATCCCTGAGCTGGGAAGAGCCCCTGAAGAAGGAAATGGCAACCCACTCCAGTATTCTGGCCTGGGAAATCCCATGGATAGAGGAGCCTATGGGGCTAAAGTCCATGAGGTCCAAAAGAGTCAGACACAACTTAGCAACTAAACAACACCAAACAACCTTACACCTCTCAGAGAATTTAGTGTATCTACTATTCTGTTTCAATACAATTAGAATGTTAGGAGCACCTTCTGCACAGGGCTGGAAGGATGCTGAGATGACATGTTTGTGTGTAGCAAACATTAGCTACCATTATTAGAGGCAATTAGGACAGAATAAAGTGGACATTTCAAAACATATTACCATTGTCAGGTATACCAGAAAAAAGATCTGCAGGATATTAAAACAAAGATCTCAAAATTTTTGAGCAAGTGCAACTTCTAAATCAGCTTTTTCCATGTATGTGCTTCTCCTCCCCTAATGTCCCTGCTCTGGCAATAACTGACAAAAAGGATTAGGGAATATTTACTTCCAGTTAGAGACAGTGTCAGAATTATAATTTTTCAGTTTCATGCAAAGTTAATGAAAGAACTAGAAAGGTCAATGTCTTTAACCATTTCTACTAGCCCCATGAATCTTCTAAAATTCTTAATACTGTCTAAGTTGGTCACTGTCTAAACTCCAGCAGACAGAGCATGAACAATGTTAGGTTCATAAAGCATGTTACCCTTTTCCCTGAGGCATGCTGAATTTGGCAAGGCCATCATAATAATTAAATAATTTAATTGCACTAAGAAAATACAGGCTGGTCATAACTTTATCGTTTGGCCCTTGACTTAAGTAAACTTACATCATCATTATCTTCCAAGGAAAATAATGTTTAAAACACTGTTAAGATTAAAATGAACCCAATATGGTTTATTGCATATATCATCCATAACAACTTAAAGCAGCGTAAGAGCTGAGGAGGGTCAGCTTATTCATTTAACAAACAACTCAGTCACTGTTCTGTTCCAGGCACCATTCTAGATAGTGGAGCAAACATCCCTACTTTGATGGAACTCACACTCAAGTGGAAGGGAACACAAAAAACAAAACCAAGTAAGTAACTTACAGAGCATATTAGATGAGCTAAGGAGAAAAATACAGCAGGAGAGAATATAGTGTGCTGGGGACTGAAAGGCAAGAGTGATGGTTTTAGAATGTAGCCAAGGAAGGCCTGATCTAGAAGATACCTGAGCAAAGATGAGAGGGTATCTGGAGGAAACTACCCTTATGCTAAAGTAGACAAGGAGAGCAAGAGTCCGTGAGACAAGTTAGGAGGCGATTTTAAAAATTCAGGTGAAAAGATGAAGCTACTTTGGCCAAAGAGACAACAGTGGAGGTGATGAAGAAGAGTCAGATTCTGGACGGACTTTGAGGTGGAACCTGTTGATTAGCTGGATGAATGTGTGAATATAAGCGGAGTCAGTGATGACCCAGGGTGTTTGGCCCAGTGATTGGAAGAAAGAAGCTGCCATTTACTGAAATGGGAGACTATGAAACAAGAGTTATGCTTGGGGCATATTAAGTTTTAAATATCTAGAGACACCCAAGAAGAAATGCTGAGCAGTCAAACTGGATACACAAGGCTGAAATTCAAGGGAGAAGTTTGAGCTGGAAATATAAATTTGGGAACTGTCAGCATATACATGGTGTGTAAAACCATGAGACTGGATGAGAGCACCAAGGGAGTGAGTGAGTCTAGAGACAGAAGAAAAGAGGTCAAAACTGAGCTCACGGGCCTTGCCCCGCTGAGGTTAGCACTATGAGGAAAACAGAACGGCCACTGGAGAAAAACACTGAGAGGCCACGAAGGAAAGAGAGCTTCGGCAAGCAAAGAATGATCAACTGTCCCATCTGCTGTGTAGCCCAGAATCAAAGGCAAGAATTATTTTTGGTAAAAATATTAGGTCATTAGTGATTTTTTTTTTTTTTTTTTTTTTGCCACACTGTGTGGCATCTTAGTTCCCCAACCAATGATCAAAACCAAGCCTCCCAAAGTAGAAGCGTACACTCTTTGTCTTTTTAAAATTTATTTTTTAATTGAAGGATTTACAGAATTTTGTTGTTTTCTGTCAAATGAAACATGCACTCTTAACCACTGGACTCTCAGGGAAGTCCTAGTGATTTTGATAACAATTGTTTTGAAAAGCAAAGAAGATAAAAACAAAAATCTGTTTTAAGTGGATTGAAGAGAACAGAATGAGAAGTACTGAAGTTGGAAGCTCTTTTGAGATGCCTTCTATCCAGAGAACTAGAACTGGATGGATTTAGAACTCAGAGAAATTTCAGAAATGATCTACTCCAATTCTAGAGAATCATTTGCTGCTAAACTCTGCTTTTTTGAAAAGAAAAACTCAAAACAAGACCCATTAATCAGAAACCTTGCTCAATCATACTTAGCACACTAACTACTTAATCACCATCGGCCTCACTTTCAGAAAGATTCTTTGGGGAAGTCACAAAGCTGTCGTTTGCCATCCCCCAGTCAATGTTACTGTTACTTAGAGAAGAAATGCGGACTCATAGGCCACTGGAGGGGAAGAGCAGGGAATTGAGATTGAAAGAAATATGCCATGTATTAAGGGGAGGGGATGGGAGAAAGGGATAAGGATTTTTTGGCTCAAGGGAAATATGGGCCCCTAGAAATTAAGAAAAAAAGGCCCCAAAAGGTACACAAACAGAAGAAAGTTTAAAATATTTTTATTCATTTCTTAAAAATTTAAGAAACTTACCTTACTTGAACCTCCACTTCCTATCTGCTTCAATATGGAATATATTTTTCCTTTAACTGAAATGCATTCATTTGTTGAAGAGGATGCTGAAATCTAAATAATTAAAATAAGATTAAGCTTCAAACAGTCATAGAACATGCCTGAGAAACTAACTTGCATTTAATACAGTGAAACATTTCCAATTTTGAAGTTATCTGAAATCTTAAGCAATCAGATATGTCACATTTCAATATTTTATAGAAGCAATTTACATACTTTAGTCAAAGAAATAAATTTATTAAATTAATATATAGGCAATAGTTCAAAGTCTCCTTGTCTAATTTATCTCAACTTGACATACATAAACAGAAAATTTAAGGGGGAAAAAACCCCACTTAATGTCCAACAGACAAATTCACAAGCAGTCACTTTTCATCTTTCTCATCTATTCTTTCTTACACAAACCTCTTAACTTACATACATACATACATAAACACACAACTTTATCATATTCTTTTTTCTCATTTAGCCTAACATTATAAAGGAAGCAGCATGCTAAGGTGCTAAGTGTTCCAGAGTCAATCAGACAAAGGCAGATTTCAGCAATGTCCCCTTTATGCTGGATAATATTCAACGAATTGCTAAGTTTGAACTTGAGCATCTTCCTCAGCAAATTCTCAATTGATGTACCATATTCAACTTGCATGCCTTCCCTTCCCTGACATGAGAGCCCTCTGTGGACCTATAAATGCTCAGAATAGTAAGTCATAAGGACTTACTCTGAGCTGAGCAGGAAGCTGGACACAGAGACCACCCAGTCAGCTGACTAACCAAGTTGAAACAAGGTCTAAATAAACCTCAGTTCAACTAAGTCATGCTTTAGATCCCAAATGGTAGACTCTTTCTCGGGTGCTCTCCTACTGTAGTGTAACTGGTACCCAGTGCGCGTGCTCAGTCACATCCGACCCTTTGTAACCTCTGGACTGTAGCCCACCAGGCTCCTCTGTCCATGGGATTTCTCAGGCAGAATACTGGAATGGGTTGCCATTTCCTCCTCCAGGGGAGCTTCCCAACCCAGGGATCGAACCCGGGTCTCCTGTGTCTCCTGCGTTGCAGGCAGATTCTTTACCTGCTGAGCCATCAGGGAGGCGCTGATATAAAAGATAAGGACTGTAACTTCTTTCACTTTTTAACCCTAAAAGTGTTAAAAAGACGCTGTTGGGCCATGAAGTATGTTTTCTGTAAGAAAGTGTTAGGCTTTGACATGTGGACACCTTATTTTTCACTGAGTTGCCCTTTACTGCCGTTCCCCACTCTTCCTTCTGGGGCTTCCTCTCCTACAAAAATTTCTGAGAGCAAAGGAAGCAGTCCAATATCCTTTCCTCCTAGCTGCTGACTGTTTTTAGAATACAGTAACTCTGACCTATGTCTGATTCAACACCAGTATGAAGTTCAGTGTCCTACACTGAACAGGACACCCTGCAAATTGCTCAGTACACCCTCCTCACCCATGACCAGAGTAGATTTCTTCAAAATACAAGGAAGACTGCTTCACTCCCCTACTCCAGCTTGTTCCACAGCTTCCTAACTCCCTCGGAGCAAAACCCAAAGAGCCCAGCAGAACCCTGAGGATCCGCCTGCCCCTCGGTGAACTCTGGTCACACTCTGGCCTCCTTAGGTTTCCTCCTGACACCAGGCTCCTCTAGAAGGATCCTCCCTCCCTCACTTGGTCACGTCTGGCTTGCCTTTCAGAGTTCAGCTCAAACAAGGCCTGACATGAGCAACTCCTCAATGAATTTTCTTTGAATCAACATGATGGGCAAACCAGGTTATCTTTCTTTCTCTTTTTTGTAGTTTATTATACTGCTGAGTCAACCCTCAAAACACTATTACATCTTTTAGTATAATCTACTGTCAGCTAAACTTCTTGTTCCATTGCTTTTTAAATTGTGGTAAAATTTACATACCATAACATGTACCATCTTAACCATTTTTAAGTGTCCTATCCAGTGGCATTGAGTACATTCACATTGCTGTGCCAACATTACCACCATTCATCTCCAGGCCTTCCTTCTCCTCATCTCATAATGAAACCCTACACCCCTTAGAGACAACCTCCATTCCTCTTCCTATAGCCCCTGGTTACCATTGTTTTATTTTCTGTCAGCTAATTTTTTAATCTCTTGATTTGTTTAGTTCATTACTTTTTTTTTTTTTGCTGTTTTTCTTAAACAATTGCTACCAACTTTTATTCTTTACCAAGCACCAGTTTCTGTTGTAAGAGTTACATATATATTAACTAAGTTAATCTTCACAGTCATCCTATGGTGTAGAGAGCTTTATTATCCCTATTTTACAGATGAGGAAATAGAGAATTTAATTAACTTGCAAAAAGGTCACATAGTTGGTAAGTAGTGAGGCCAAGAGTCAAGGCCAGGCAAACTCTCACCAAAGCCTATACTTTCTACCAATATTAAGCTGCTTCCCTGTTTCTGAGAAGCAGATAGTTATTAAAGATTAATTTTAGTATTGATGTCAAGAGAGTATCTAAATAATTATCTTCCAGGATGGCAATACAATCGCCTTACCAGCAAAAAAAAGTTTTGAGGCAATGCAATCACCTCACCAGCAAAAAAAGGTTTTTTTAAAATATATTCTAGTAGCATCTCATATTGCTATTCTGATATTCTTAAAAACTTATATATTACTTGTATATATAGTAGTATATATACCTGTATATTAATTAGCTGATAAAATGAAGCTGCCCACTAACAATTGGTTTAAATAGTTAAGTGGAATGAAAAATAACCTAGATTACAAAAGAAATTTTATCTAGCTATTCAGACTAGATACCTTGGGCAAGTTAATGAAAAATACTTCATTAGTTTCTTCAGTAACTAACCTATCAGTCATGAGGCACCCTTATGAGAATATCAGATAAGAGTCTGGCCTAATGGGACTAAGACTGAATAAGTTTTTAACACTGTTCTTAACAAATAAATCCTGCAAAAAGAAAATCTTTGCTCATACCGTATCATGTACCATCATAAATAACGCTTATCAAACCTGCAAATTCTGAAGTGGAGTAACAGGTATTTGCTGCTGTTGCTGCTGGAAACATGCAAGCTGGCCATATGGTGTTGACAACTGACAAGCAGGTGGAAAGTCATTCTTTACCACTGGAGTTCTAAAACTGGGGAAGATATATTTTTTAAAATTTAAAACATTAAAGCTTTAAAAACAAGATTCTGACTCAGATTTTGTGTGGTGAATATAAATGTGTTATATCAAATAGAACCCAAGTCAGTTTTCCTAATACATCTGAAATATTTACTTTAGATTCACCATCATCAGAAATTTCACTTTGGGAGAATTATTTCTGAAAGTAATTTTTGTCCCCAGATGAGAAGTCCTTGTTAAAATAAAAATAATGTCATTTAAAAATACAGTTAAGAGTTATTTTATAAAATTTAGCCAAGACAAAGCTCAGTCTATCATAGATTTTGAGTGTTTTCTAACAATAATGTTCTATGACAACCTACTAGAAATATCTGAAAGCCAATTACATGAGAGTCTGACCTTTGAACACAAAGCTGTTCAGCTCACATTTGTGCTTTGCTTCTCTTATTTTCACTATTGTATCTTCAACACTAAGAATAGTGCTTGACACAAAGGAATTCTACAAATATTTGTTGAAAATAAATAACTTCATAATAACCATATCCTATTTTAGTTAGCAGTCATTCTTTAAAGTATTCTAAGTGTAATAAAATGAGGCAATAAATAACAAAATTGTATTAAATAGCTTACTTATTTAATAGAATCGGTTATAAAACTCCAAGGCCAGTTCTAATTAGGATTTAAGATCACATTGTGAAAATGAAAACCAAAAGACACGAGCTTCAGTTAGCCTCTAAGACATTAAAACTATGTTAAAAATATAGCCACTAGTTGAATGATATCACATGCCATATCCCCTCTTTCCTTTCTTAGAAATGCCATTGATTTGCTTTTCAACATCCCTTATGTTTTCTGTCAATCAGCACTGATCAGCTTCCTCACTCATTCCTCACTGGCAGCCACTCAGATCTTGAACAAGCCCAGAACTATGTGAGTTATGCCACCAACCTCTCTCACACTCTAATTAACACCTCCTTTATAATATGCATCCACCCTTATTTACTGTAAGAATGCTAATCTTTAAAGTCTCTCAATTACAGAGATATACAAGTGGCAGTGCTTGATTAACAAGAAGTTTTGCATACTTAAAGTATTTAAAGGTACTGCCTATAGACCTATAGGTATAAAAAGCATATATATAGAGTAGGTACAGATTATAATGACAGAGACTTTCATAACAATCCTGAAAAATATATTGTTGCTACCTTCCCTTCCTTTACAGATGAAAAAACTGATGCTAAGAAAAACAACACAAATTTAGAAAGTCTTTCAGGTAATAGAGCAGGATTCACCTCCAGATCTGTTTGCCCCAAAGCAAAAATTGTACCAAGCTAAGAACCAAAAGGAATTACCAGCTCATGTAATCATCCAAGGCACTGTTGCTGGGTGTCTTACAAATAGATTTTGGGTCAATCCATTTAGGTGTTGATATTGGTGGTGACTGCTTGGAAACCAAAAAGGCAGGTTGCTCAAAAGTGGTGTGTTTCTGCTAGACCAAAATAAAAAACATCATAATTTTGGGTTTTTTAATTAGTCACCTGTTCAACAATTTCACAAATATTAAATTTCTAAAAGAAAATTAAAATATGAAATACGAAAACATGCTATAATAAGTAGATGTATGTATTATAGGCTTTCAATAACTTTTTAGTTAAAGCTCTTTTACTCTAAATTTTGAAGCTTGTTATACTTTCCTCAAAGAGACTGCAATTAGAAGGAAGGCACACAGCAGTGTTGAACAAAACAGGATCTAACTATCCTTTCTCTTTAGGGCTACTGTCACTAGCATTGGACTTGTATAATCTAGGTATTAATAAGTGTTCTGTGCTTCAGAAAACTAGTCTTTACAAATAGAATCATCCCCTACCTTTACATTCGAAGGGAAAATGATCAAGTACTAATTATTTAGCAACATTTGAAATGGCAAATACCTATCTAGTGTTCTTCTCCCTTGTAAAATACATACAGCTTACAGAATTTATCTCATATAAATTCCAAAGCAATGATGAATGAACTTCCGCTACAGCAGAGACTGGCAAAGTACAACCTGTAGGTTGAATCTGGTCTGTTGTTTGTTTTTGTAAATAAAGTTTTATTGGAACATAGCAAAGACCATTTGTCTACATGTCTGTGGTTGTTTTCATGTAATAATGGCAGAGTTCAAAAGATAAAACAGTGACCATCTGCCTCACAAAGATTTTACAGAAAATCTTGCCAACTTCTGCAAATCACATTTTGCTTGAACACTATTAGTAACTGATTGTTCACTACCTCTACTTTAATTTGAGGAGAGCTTTAGTTATTAGTAAGTATTAACTGATATCTAGATTTAATCAGCTTCTATAATTTCAACCCACTGGATCCACATTATACTCTGGAGATCCACAATGGATAAATCTAAACTATTTTCTACTTTTCAGTCTTTTGTGTTTTTGGCCACTATACCTCTTTTCGCAGATCAATTTTCCATTTAAGATTTCCTTATATATATACATATATATATATACATGTATATACACATGTATATACACATATACTATATACACATATACATGTATATGTGTGTATATATATGTGTGTGTGTATATATATATATAATCCAAATACACATATTTGGATTAGTAGCCAGAATGGTATTGAGAAACTGTGGTAGCAAGATTATTTAGTAAGGAAAGTGGAAAGGTTATACTCATAGACCACAGATTTAGATGTTTGCATTTGAGATTTTGGAGATCAGAATTGAGGACATAGGAATGGGTAGCTAAGGTGAAATTAAGAAAGTAGGCATGAAAGAGGAAGAAGTTATGAATTTGGAGGCCAGGTGTAGGACTAGTGATACATAGGGGTACAGAAGCTAACAAAAAATGATGACAGTTGTTGGGCTGAAGTTGAAAGAAGTGATCCAGAGCCTAACATTTTCAGAGAATGATGGGGAGTCACGGGGATGTTCAGAGGTGATGGCAACGAGCAACTGCAGGATAGCACATCCCAAAAGTAGGCACCTAAGAAGGGTAGGATTTTGGGACTTCCCCGGTGGCCCAGTGGCTAAGACTCCACGCTTCCACTGCACGGGACACAGGCTTGATCCCAGGTCAGGGAATTAAAATCTTGCATGCAGCACATGCCCCCCAAAAGACTGGGTTTTTACAAGAAAAGAAATGCTCTGGACATAGCTAGGGGGAGCTTATAGCTATAAAGTAAGTGAAGCAAAGTGAAAGTGACTCAGTCGTGTCCGGCTATGCGACCCCATGGACTATATAGTCCATCGAATTCCCCAGGCCAGAATACTGGAGATCACAAAATATATGGCCTTCTCCAGGGGATCTTCCCAACCCAGGGATCGAACCCAGGTCTCCCGCATTGCAGGCAGATTCTTTGTCAGCTGAGCCACCAGGGAAGCCCAAGAATCCTGGAGTGGGGAGCCTATCCCTTCTCCAGGGCATCTTCCCAACCCAGGAATTGAACCAGGGCCTCCTGCATTGCAGGCGGATTCTTTACAAAAAAGTGCCTAGTCTTTTCTTTTTCACCTAAGTGTACTATTCTGTGGTTCTTAATATATTCATGAGTATGCAATCATCACCACGATTTAATTACAGAACATTTTCATTATTTTAAGAAGAAACTCTGTATTAGCCATTACCCCCAATCTCTACTCCTCCTGGACTCTGGCAACCATCTGTCTACTTTTTGTCTCTGTGGATTTGCTGATTCCAGGCATTTCTTATAAAAGAGATCACAAAATGTATGGCCTTTTGTGACAGATTTTTATTACTTACCATGCAGTAGCATTTATCAACACTTCACTACTTTTTAAAAAATTTTTTTCTTTTAAAACCAAAAACATTTTGCACTGGGGTACAGCTGATTAGCAATGTTCTGGTAGTTTCAGGTGAACAGCAAAGGAACTCAGTCATATACATACATGTATCCATTCTCCCCCAAACCCCCATTCCATCCAGGATGACACATAATGTTGAGCAGAGTTCTATGTGCCATACAACAGGTCTTTGTTGGTTATCCATTTTACATGTAGCAGTGTATACATGACCTTCCCAAAGTTCACTAGTTTTTACTGTTGAATAATAGAATGAAATAAAATCAGAATACCACATTTTGTTTACTCACTCACCAGTTGATGGCTATTTGGGTTACTTCTATTTTTTAACAATTATGATTAATGCTGCTATGAACATTCACATATAAGCTTTTTTGCAGATACATATTTTCTTGAGTATATACCTAGGAATAGAATTGTTGAATTATATAGTAACTGTTTGCTACACCTTCTGAGGAACTGCCATACCATTTTTCAACAGACTGTATCAGTTAAGCTACTCAGCAACAACGTATGACAGGTTCCAATTTATCCACATTTTCACCAACACTTATTATTGTCTCTTTTTAATTACAGCCATCTTGGTGTGGGTGAAATGGCACATTTCAAACCACAAACCTCATTGTGGTTTTAGTCTGAATCTCTCTAAAGACAAATAAATAGTTTTAAGTCCTTTCACCATTCTATTAGCTTATAACTTTTAAAAAGAAAAATACAGGAGATGCTGATTGTCCATAATTCAACCTGTCAGGATTCTTCTCATTTAACATTTGTTACCCACTCCATTACTTAGATAAACAGTTCTCAACCAGCGACCCAGAAATAGCAGAAAGTTTGGGGGTTTCCCCAAGATACTTGCAGGGAGTCTGAGAGGTTAAAACTATTTTCATAATCATACTAAGACATTATTTGCCTTTTTCACTTTCATTCTTTCATGAATATAAACTAAAGTTTTCTCAAGGCATGTGATTAGTGAAACAGACTGGATGCAAAAGCAGATACAAGAAATCTAGCCCTCTAATGCCAATCATTTAAAAAATTGTAAAGACTGTAAAACAAAATGTCACTCCCCTCACTGTAATTAGTTTGTTTTGAAAAGTACTTATTTTTCAGAAGAAACACATCTCAACATAACAAAGCCACGTATGACAAGCACACAGCTGACATCATACTCAATGGTGAAAAGATGAAAACTTTTCCTCTGAAATCAGGAACAAGACAAGAATGCCCACTCCTGCCACTGTTACTTAAAATGGTATTGGAAATTCCACAGCAAGTAGACAAGAAGCTGAAATAAAAGGTATCAGAATTGAAAAGGAAAGAGTAAAACTGTCACTATTTGCAGATAACATATTATATGTAGAAATCCCTAAAGATCACACACACACACACACAAAACCTGTTAGAAAAAATTAACAAATTCAGTAAAGTTGCAGGAAACAAAATCAATATACAAAAATCTGTTACATTTCTATACATTGATAACAAACTATCAGAAAGGGAAATTAAGAAAACAATCCCATCAAAAATAATAAAGTACCTAGGAACAAATTTAACCAAGTAAGTGAAACACTAGTATACTGAAAACTGTAAGACACTGATGTCTTCTTCTTAAACTGAAGAAGACACAAGTAAATGGAAAGATATTTTGTGCTCACTGATTGGAAGAATATTGTTAAAATGACCATATTACCCAAAGCAATCTATAGATATAATGCAATCCCTATCAAAATTCCTATGGCATTTTTCACAGAAATAGAACAATCTTAAAATTTGTATAGAATCACAAAAGTTTGGAATACCCAAAGCAATCTTGAGAAAGAACAAAGCTGGAGGCACCACACTCCCTAATTTCAAACCATATTACAAAGCTACAGTATTCAAGACAATATGACATTTGCAAGAAACAGACACAGATCAATGGTCTTCAGAAAACTGGACAGCCGCTCAGAAAACAATGAAACTGGACTACTTTCTCACACTATACACAACAATTAACTCAAAATAAATTAAAGACTTGAATGTAAGACCTTAAAACATAAACCTTCTAGAAGAAAACTCAGGTGGTAAGCTCCTTAACATGGGTCTTGGCAATGAATTTTTGGATCAGACACCAAATGTAAAGACAAAAGCAAAGATAAACAAATAGGACTACATCAAACTAGAAAGCTGCACAGCAAAAGGAAACCATCAACGAAATAAAAAAGGCAATCTATGAAATGGGAGAAAATATTTGTAAACCACATATCCATTAAGAGATTAATCTCCAAAATACACAAGGAACTTTGACAACTCAATACCAAAAATCAAATAACCAACCATGGACAAAAGACCTGATTAGATATTTCTCCATAGATGACATATAAATAAATATCCAATGGATATGAAAAGAAGTTCAACATCACCAATCATCAGGGAAATGTAAATCAAAACCACAATGATGGATCACCTCATACCCGTCAGAATGCCTATTATCATAAACATAAGAAATAACAAGGGTTGCCAAGGATGTGGAGAAAATGAAAGTCTTGTGCAGCGTTGGTGAAAATGTATATTAGTGCAGCCACTGTGGAAAACAGTATGGAAGATCCTCAAAAAATTAAAAACAGAACTGCCATATGACCTAGCAATTCTACTTCTAGGTATTTATCCAAAGAAAAGGAAAACACTAACTTGAAAAGATGCCTGTACTCTCATGTTCATAGCAGCAGTATTTATGATAGCCAAGAAATAGAAACAATCTAAATATTCACTGATGGCTGAAAGGATAAAGAAAATGTGGTACATATATACAATGGACTATTATTCAGCCATAAAAGGTATGAAATCTTGCCATTTGTGACAACACAGATGGATCTTGAGGACATCATACTAAGTGAAATAGCCAGAGAAAGACAACTACTGCATTGTATCACTTATATGTAAAATCTAGAGGGGAAAAAAAGCAAAAGCCCAAGCTCACGGATAGTTTGGGGCTTGCCAAGGGGTGTGGGCGGCAGGAGTGGAGATGGGTGAAGAGGATCAAAGGTACAAGCTTCCAGTTACAAAATAAATCAATCATTGGGACGTAATGCACAATGTGGTGACTATAATTAATAATACTATATTGCACATTTGTAAGATGCTAAGTGAGTAGATCTTAAAAATTCTCATCAGAAGAAAAAATGTGTAATTAGGTATGGTGATGAATGCTAACTAGACTTAATGTGGTGATCATTTAGCAATAGAGTTGATTCTTGAACAGCTCAGAGGTTAGGGGCACTGACTACCCACAAAGTAAAAAATCCACATATAATTTTACAGCTGGAGCTCTGTATCCACTGCTCTACATCCTCAGAGTCAACCAACAGAAAATCATGTAGTACTATAATACATAAGTACTGAAAAAAAAATCCATACATAAGTGGACCCACACAGTTCAAACCCATGTCGTGCAAGGGTCAACTGTATATACAAACATCAAATCATTATGTCATACACCTAAAACTAATGTTATATATCGATTATACCTCAATAAAACAAAACACTTTTTTCATAAAAGTATTATTTACATGTAATATGCTTATTATTGATATTTTTAATAAAGTAGCAAATACTTTAAAAAATTATTGGTTTTACTTTCTAATATAGCAAATAGAGATCAACATAGCCTACATAAACCAAAGTTCTCTATGGGCTTCAGTAATTAAGAATATAAGAGAGGATCCCAAAACTGATATATTTGAGAACTGCTGCGTGAGACTACAATCGAAAATTAATTGTAAGGAGAGTATGACCAAGAACTATATTCAGATGTATCTCTCTAACAGATCCTTTCTTCTGAAATAGACCCCAGCCATGGGGAATGATCATTCAACTTGTTATGAATTCACATTATCTATATATTTCTATTTTATCCATGAGGTTTCTGTTGCAATTACTTAGTTCTGCTCTTATAGTTCAAAAATAGGGAAAGACAGTAAGTAAATAAATGGACATAGCTCTGTTCCCAAAAAGTGTTGTTTACATTCAGACTGGGAATGAGATTTGGCTCCTAGATTATAGTTTGCTGACCTCTGCACCAGTCTACCAGCAATCTAGAAATACTACTGAAAGCAGAAAAGAATTCAGCTTGATATATACTGTTACTAAACTAAACCTATGATTGTTTAGATCATTCTTTTGTGAATTTAAAACACACACACACACACACACACACTTTTGAGCAAAAAGAAAACTACTCCACTAAAGAAATTAATACAAGAAGAACACATTTAGCATGATCATCACATTATGAAAAACTTGATGTGGAAAAGAAAGTTACCTCTGTATCAACTTTAGGGATTACCTCTGGAATCTGCCACTGACTGGAAGATACAGCAGGATTCTGGTTTGCACATTCAGACTTTCTCTTTGATTGCCATTGTTTCAGATCACTTTCTAGAACCTTTAGTTCTTGATGTTCTTTAGTTTCTGCAATTGCATTTATTGTTGTCATTAATGGGCAAGAATATTGGATAATAACAAAATTAAACCTAAACAACAGAACATGTTACAAACTGTATTAGCATTTTGCTCTTAAAAACAGAAATTAAAAGCTTTAACCAGCTACCGACAATTTGCTTTTAGCAAGTCAATTTTACAAAGCTGCAACAGCCATTTTCCTAGGTTGTTATCTAGAGCTTTATCAGAGACTATTCTCAGTTTAAATACTTCTGCTTTTTACCAGAAAACAAAGAAAGAAATACGCAAACGTCCAAAAACATATATCATAAAGTCTCCTTAATAAAAGTCAGTTCACCACTTTTCATAGACCTAGTTTTTTTAACAAAAGTTTTACCTTAAGCTAGCCTGCAATTTACTATCTTAAGGGTCTCTGAACAAAAGAAATTCAACAATATTGACTATTTTATAAGTGTCACTATTCCATCCCTATCATGACAAATGCAAAAATTCTAAACAAAATATTTGAAAGTGATATACAAAAGGTACAATAAATTATGACCAAGCTGTATTTATTTCTAAATGTAAAGTTTGCCTAACACTGAAAGTTAATTTGGCATAATAATAAAAAAAGTACGTGACCGACTCAATAAACACAGAAAAGGTATCTCATAAAATTTAACACCCAGTCACAAAAAGACTGTTAACCTCAATCTGTTTTGATATATGATAAAAACCAGCTTTAAGACTCTAAGCCAACAAGGGTAAAACAGTGAAAGTGTCTCGCTAAGGAATGAACAAAAATGCCACCTATCATTCTTTCTATTCACCATTATTCTAGAGGTTATAAGTGCAACACAGCAAAGAAATTAAAGTAAAAGGAATGGAAGAAAAAAAAAGTTATATTATTTTCAAACAACATGAAAGAATTCATAGGCAAATATTAGATGTAAACAGTGATTTTAGCAATCTCTATAAATGAGAACAATAGTTAAAAATCATATGTAGTTTTATATACTAGCAACAAAGAAGCAAAGGATAAATTTTGTTTTAAAGATCCCATCATTGTATTATCAAAAATATCAAATATTTAGGTATATCTCTAGCAAAAGAAATGCAAAATCTCTACACAGAAAACAATTTTTTCAATAATGTTTTAAAGACTACTTATATGAATGAAGGGGTATGCCAGGTTAGTGGACTAGAAAATTTATTTGTTAAGATGTCAACTTGTCCCACTAGAACTCAAACAAAATACCATTAAAAAAAAAAAAACAGAAAAAGGAAACTTACGGATTCTAACATTTATATGGAAATTCAAAAGGCTTAGAAAAACTAAAATAGTCTCTAACAGAGAAGCAAGTTGGAAGATTTACACTGACAGGTATGAAGACTGACTTCAGTAATTAAGACAGAATTAGCACGGACTATGGAACAGAGAAGTATCCAAAAACCAGACATCACAAACAGACTCATCTAATTTATAACAATTCACTGAGGGGAAAAAAGCATCTTTTCAATAAATGCTGCTGGAGTCTACTAGATATCTACATGAAGAAAAAAATGAATCCTGACACTTCATCTTAACCATACATAAATATTAAATTCAAGTAGAATATAAGTCTAAATGTGAAAGGTAAAATGATACCTTCCAAAACATATGGAAATATCTTTATGATCTTGGAGTAGGAAGATTTGTTTAAAGACACAGAAAATACCCACCACAAAGGAAAAGACTGATAAATTAAAATGCATGATAATTTAAAATTTAATCAAATCTCCGCCACATAATGGGAGAAGTTACTTGTAACACATGTACCCAACAAAGGAACTGTATCTAGACCAAAAAATCATTGAGAAAAAAAAGGACAATCAATAGAAAAGTTGAGGATACTTGAACGAGCACTTGAGAAGACACCCAAATGGCCAATAAACACAAAGAGGCATTCAACATCATTAGACAACAGGAAAATGCAAATTAAAACCACAATGAACTATTACTTAGCAGAATCAGAATGTGTAACATTGAAAACTAACAATAAAACGATTGGGAAGAATATGGAGTAAGAGTTAATATAAGTGCTGGTCAAACACAACACTTTGGAAAACTGCTTGGTACTATCGATGAGCTGATTGTATACACATCCTGTGCACCTGACCACCCCACCCTGAATATACCTGACAGAAATGCATGTGAAAAAAATTATATTTCATTGGGCTGTATTCTTATGCTTTGGGTAGTTTTCTGACTGCAAATTTTACTACATAATAAAATACCATTAACATAGTGTGGGCACTCAGTAAGTATTCACTTAGCATTAAATTAGCTGCCAGATCAGTACTATAAACAAGCATTTTTGGTAAAGATGCTTTTTCAATCATATCAGTTTGTAATAGATGCCATGAAAATATAAAATAAAATCATTTCCCCCAAATATCAGGAAAAGGAATCTATAGCTGGCCATTTATATCCACAGGTTCTACAGAACTGACTATACTACATCATTTTATATAAAGGACTTGAGCTTTCTATGATCTGAGACTCCATGGGGGATCCTGGAAACAATTCCCTGTGGGTATCAAGGAACGCTGATGGTCCCAATCAAAACAATGGCATCCCAGTTTTCAGGGTTTCCTGAGACATGGGACTTTCAGGGCTAAAACCTGTCTCATTCATTTATATGGTCTTAGAATATTCACCATAGTACACATATAACGGAAAAGCAAATGTCTGACAAAAGGGGAAACAGAATTGTCATATAAATACACTTTCATGTGCTTTCCCAAATATTTCTCAAGCCAACTGAGAAAATTGACTCAATGCCATTGAATTTTCCCTCTATTTTCCTCTTACACACCTTTAAGGTGAACCCTCTGCTATAGAATTTAATACTTTTCATATACTGTATACAATTTAACTGAAACACAAGATAAAGAGACCTACACTTCCATGGCAATTGTTAGGGGGCTGGTCAACTTTCATAAGTAACAAAGTGGTTCTCTTAATTAAAGAGATAGTCTATTTTGTCACTCTTACCTTCTAATTTTGTTAGAAAACTTGATTCACTTTTATTCTTCAGGGTTACTGAATCAGTAATAAGTTCAGAACTCTTCTCATCTGACATCACAGGTTCCTTGGAATGAATATTTTGAACAGACTACATAAAGTAAGATTTTATTTCGATTTGATATAAGACAAAGTCTTAAAAACAGAAGTAGTACTAATTTTAGTGTTCAATATACTACAGTCTCATCTATATGAAAAGATTGCTAGGAAAATTATCATAATTATATGTAGACTCACGAAATTCCAGCAAAAATAACTTCTTGAATTATTGACTAGAGCAATGGGAATGGCCATAATGATAGATTTGGCCAATTTGTTTTCAGTAGACATGTTATCAAATGATAAGACATATTCACTTAAAAAGAGAGGTTAGAAAGCTTAAATTCAACATAAAACATGCTTCACTATTTTGTTACTATGTTATTTTATCACCAAAAATAACAGCATTGGTCAAAATTAAGATTTGTAGAAGTCTAAGACAGAACTTATTCTAAATCCCAAAAATAAACTCCTGACACAGCTATGTGCTATTCCCTAAGATAGCTGTAAATTAGATAAACTCATTATTTAAAAGGATACATCATGAAAGAAAGAGAGGAATCACAAAGAATGTAAAACTGAAATGACCCACATTATGATGCCAAGGGTCTAACTCAACTTCAGTAAGAACAGTATAACCCCTAAAAATCAATGCACCAGGGACTAAAGCTACTTCCTGTCTTAGAAGTTCACATGTCTGCCATATCAGGACGTCAGGATTGATTATCTAAGCCCTCACCTCTGCCGCACCACAAAGACACCCTCTCATTTTTGTCTAATTTGCTGTCAGGTCATATGATTCAACACACCAAGAAACAAAAGCTGGGGGACAATGCTTGCCCCATTATTCCCAAACCCAGGCCAACTAACCTGCTTAAACACTATATAATAAACACTACTTCAACAGTAGATGGTCGTTCCTTGCCTTCCCACTTCCACTGAAGAGATACAGTTTAGGACTTCTGTGTCACTTCCCATTAGCGGCCCGACCACTCCTGGGGTTTCAGGAACACTGGGAGATACATAAACCATGGATCCCTTCCCCAGAAAAAGCTCCATGAACCCTGGGTCAGGAACCCTTGCTTCAGATAAAGATTTAAAAATGGAAAAACCTTTAAATGTCTCAATTCGCTGGAATCATTTCCACTTGATTTAGATCCAGGCGTGACTGTATCTCGGCACTCTGACCCAGAGATATGTCTGTTACCATGAAACAAAAGAATTGTTTAATTTGAAATCAATCATTTCAGGGTATTCAGGGTATTATCTTTTTCATTTTATTTTATTATTATTATTATTTTTTTAGAATTAGCAAAGTCATTTTATCTTTTTCATTTTAAAGTTAGGTTTTTAAATATGTACATCTGTTAACTGGAAAAATCACTTGAAAAGGTGTTTTTAACAATAACAAGATTCCAATACAAATGTGACTAAATTAGGTGCTGGGCAGTGACAAAAGTAACAGAGATGAGTAGTAAGCAGGTGACTGCCTCCCCTGTTTCATAATAAGTAACAGCTGGAGTCAAGGCATGAATGTGGGAAAGTATAAGGAAACAGCAGTGTGTAGATTAAACTACATTTTGGGTTGTAAATAGCTCTAAGGGTAAGAACTAGGGTGTAGACCCTCCCATAGGCCTCCACAGTGCCTAGCTCACAGTGTATCAGTACAAGCACCAAGAAAATGGCTGGTCTGTTTTTGTTCCTATTTTTTTGGAGTGGAGAAAGTCTCCTCTATTCTTGAGCTAGTAGTTGAAATGAAGATAACCAGAAAATAGTCACCTCATTATGACTTTTAGAGCTAACCTTGACATCCAAAATGCTCTTTAAAATCAATATTCAGTCAAACCTTAAGTATAATAAGCATTTAAGTAGAGAAGACACCAGCTAAAAACATTTTATCTCTAAAGTTTACTGGCAAAATGATTCTGTGGAATCCAGGAGTCGTTTCCATTAGAAATAATGTTATTAACAGTGGTTAGAGCTAAAATTCACCAGAAAAACGAAGACCCTTAGCTAAACTGGATTACGAGATTCTCATTTTTCAAACTGAAGGAAGGAGAACACTTCAGATGTGGTGGACAATATTTCATCTCTACCTACCCTGCCCCACTTCTTGAAGCCCTAGGTTCAGAAGCAAATGAGTGAGTTAAATCATTTTTCCTACTAATAGCTGCTTTTTCCTTGAACTAGCCTCAAAGAAAATTGTTTTCAGACTTCCCACCCGCAATGGACACTTACACACACACTAGAGTGTCTTACCAGAGAGGCTACCATAAGCGATTCAATCGTCATGAGTTTTTACTACTGGGCTAGTCTGTGCATTGGAGAAGGAAATGGCAACCCACTCCAGTATTCTTGCCCGGAGAATCCCATGGACGGAGGAGCCTGGTGGGTCCACGTAGTCGCAAAGAGTCGGATACAACTAAGCGACTTCACTTCAGTCTGTGCATAGTCCTGTAAGCTTCATATTAACTTAATACTTTTTCTTCTATGTTTCCTAACTTTTTAACAGTTGCTTTAATGAATATTTTTAATGAGAGAAAAAGCAAAATAAAGTCATATTTCCTATTCGTTCCTCATTCTAAATAAAAATGTACTTATAACTACTTTTATGTAGTAAGAGACTTTATGATCATTTTGCCATTAGTCTTCAAGCTTTGAAAACAAAAGTTAAAACTCAAACATACCTTTTAGTAAAATGTGGTGCAACTGAAACATCCGTCTTCTCATGGGAATCCGGGCTACTTAGAAGGTTAACTGGGACTCTTCCAAATGGGCATGACTAAAAATGTTTTGGAAGATTAAGTAACTAACTAGGAAATAAGCATAGACGTCACCACTACTGCTTTAATCAAAGTAAAAAATAACTTACCCGTTTAGCCTTGTTTGTTTGTTTCAAGGGATTTCGATAGCCTATCTCTGCATCTTGAGGGGGGATGTTCTCTCTAAAGAGAAAGAAAGAAAAACCGATTTTTAAAAGGATAATGTTTATACAAGCATTTTCATCAACTGCTAAACACTACTATAATATGAAAACATATATGCAGATGTATAAATAATATAAATGTATGATGAATATTTAAAAAATGAATTTGGTTTCCTTACCCATATAAGAACCGGGCTTTAGTAGTCTGTCCTTTAGAATCACAACTAATGTTCCTATTCTGTAAATGTCCAAGTGTATTGGGAAATGGTTCTTGTGCACTTGATACTGTAGATGCTGTAAACATTTTGAAACTATAATTAAATTTGTAAAGACATAAGGAATACACACACAAAAAAAACTCATAAATAATACTTAAAAAGTCAATTCATAGTAAATATTTGTCCCTAAATAAGACATTCAGATATGAAGATGTTGTTATGCTAATTCTCCAACTATACTTCATAATTGTTTCATAATTACAGAACCGTTTACCCAGAGTAAAGGCACGTTCCTTATTTCTAATAGCAAAAAGTGATTCACTTGCCTAGCTCAAGTTTGCTTGGTTTGTTATTTATTTGGCTGCCTTGGGTCTTCGTTATGGCACGCGGGATCCTCACTGCATCATGCAGGATCTTCCCTTGCGGTGCGAGGGCTCCAGAGTACAGGGCTGAGTACTTGTTGCTTGCAGGCTTAATTGCCCCACAGTATGTGGGATCTTAACTCCCTAACCAGGGATGGAACCTGGGTCCCCTGCAGTGCAGGGCAGATTTTTAATCACTGGACGACCAGGGGAGTCCCTGTTTGTTTTTTTAATTGAAATACAGTTGATTTACAATGTTGTATCAGTTTCTGGTGCACAGCAAAGTAATTCAATTATACATACACACACACACACATATGTATGTATATACCTTTTCATGTTCTTTTCTATTACAGTTTATTGCAGATATTGAATATAGTTCCCTATGCTATACATTAAGACCGTATTGTTTTATTTTAAAGTGTAATTTTTTCTTTGTAGATGTCAATTTTATTTTTATTTATTTATTTTTTGGCTGTAAACTTTGTGGCATATGGGATCCTAGTTCCCCTACCAGGGATTGAACCTGTATCCCTGCAGTGGAGGCAAAAGTCTCAATCTCCAGACCACCAGGGGAGTCCCAGGACCTTAATGTTTTTACTGAGTTGGTTTAATGTGTTACTAATTAGAGTTTGACTAGGAAAAAAAAAATGCCAAGAAGAGAGTAATGATTTTGCTACTTTTCCAAGTTTCACTGCCTTTGCGTCTAAAACTTAATCTTAGATTTTGATCATTCTAAATAAACAATATTTTTCTATAAAATATTACCCTGAATCCCTTTTTTTGCAGGACTAAACATCACAGAAAAGTATTAGCACACACAAACATATTTACCAGATAAGCTCTTCCTTTCCTCCTCTGAAAGCAGCTGCTTTTTCTGAAGGTTTAAATTCCGAATGGCAATTTCCAACATTTCGAGTGGCACTGCTCCGCATTCCACAGCTTTATGAAGAAGTTGCTTACTTTTTTTGAAATTACCTAACATAGTAAAAAATAACAGTCATTTTAATGCAGCAACCTTTACTCCCCAGATGCATATTCTTTAGAACCTAGGAAAAAAGTTTTAAAGTCTCAGGCAAAAATGTTTATTCCAAGCTCACACATTTTATTTATAAGCAAATAGGCAATTTCTCACTTATGATAACAATTAATATCAAACAGTTTAACTTGTGTAATATGCAAGTGAAAGGGCTGGTATAACAAATATTTCGTACACTTACACTCAGGTAGCATCCTTCCCTGAATTTTCATCTGATCAACTTTCATGGCTTTTGCCTCATTATTTCTATTTCACACACATGATTTAAGTTACAATAGGAAGTTATCTTTTACTTAAAATTTGGACTTGACATTTTCAGATTACCTTGTGATAGTTCAAACTGTGCAAAAGATATATGCACAAAAGCAAATTTCTTGCAGTTTGCTCTGGCCATTTGGAAGTAGTCATGTGCATCATCTGGCTCTTGAATACTGAAATAAAGATTTCAGAGTCAAGTTTTAAGAAAAAGAACACAGTTGCCTGTTTGATAAACTCCTCATTCTATTTTCCAGAAGACACAAAATACTATTCTCTGTCTGTAAAATTAAATAAGTTAATTTAAAAATTTTTTTAGGTGGAGTCTAGAGTATGTAATTTTTGTGGAAATATGTACATTGTAAAGAAAGTTTACAAATGCACTTGTTAATTATAAACAAAAAGACTTGGTAAAAAAAAATATTAAACTTCTTACAAGTAGTTCTGACATGTTTTCATTTTACCTTTTGGTGATGTAGTTATGTGTTATGTAATGTAGTTAGCTAAATAAAATTAAAATACTAATACTTACGCTTTTAGTTCAGCAAATCTCACTTGAATCCTAGCAAAACTCTCATTTTGGCCATATTTATCTGGAGGAAGTGCTTCAATTGCTTGGTTGTAACGACCAATCAATTTATTTAAAAGGGCATCATTTAAAGGGACACTGTTTTTCTCCAGTTTGAGCAACAAATTCAACCAGTCCTCTGGGTTGTTTGCCATCATCATAATTTGGTTAACAGTTCCTGAGTTATCTGAATAAGGGGAAAAATATAGCAAAAAAAGAAAGTCATAAAACAAATACCAAATTACACTTTTCTTTCAAATTATAGGTAATCATTTATACTCTCACTACAAATGCACACAAACTCCTTAAAATGTCTTTTAAAACTTTACCAATTCATGTAAATATAAACAATTTATTTACTGCATATATATCTTTTAAGAGGATATATTTTACTGTAAAAAGCTGCATATTTTGAAGAAAAGAGAATTTGGAAATGTTTATAAGTAGCTTTAAAATACCATATGCAATCTAAGAAAACTGTATCCTATAGCAGCATAATTTTATTTTAGTATCCTAACAAGTCAAAGAAAATCTAAGCCTCTCCCACCACTACCAGTACCAACTTTCCTGGAAAATTCTTCATCAATGACTTATTAAAAATTTAGAAACGTATGGTCCTAGTCCTAACATAACCTTCTTTACAACTTTATCCATCCAATATTATCTCCATATTCCTCAATTTACTTTTCAATCAATCAAACAAAACCAGTTTATAAAAGATAAGCAACTCATATGGTAATTTTCTTCTCCCTCCAAGTTACCCACATTTCTCCATAATTTTCACACTGTAATTTATTTTTAATTTTCTTTGGTGTTAATAGATTTTAAAACACAACACATGATTTAATGTCAGTGTCCTGTTCAGGTTACTTTAGTCATTACTAAACATTATTAAATTTAGTTTTTTAAGAGAAACTATCATCCCTTCTATTAATTTCACTTACCTTCAACGAGGGCTAAATATTTGCTTTTACAAACAAAATTACTGCTTTGCTTTTTACTAAAACATAACAGATTCAGAACTTTGTTTTTACCCATAATCTGTTCTGATCTTAACTTCACTTTCCAGTTTCATTTCCCATCACTTCCCTAACAAATTTGTCTTCAAGTTTTCCAAAAAAGTCTAAAAAAAGGCAGATGTATTTCTCATGCACTGTGCTCTCTTTCTCTGTTCAAAGCTTCCTGTCTCTATTATGTCAGTAGTCATTTGAGCTAAACATGTATTACAATGTAGCATGGTAAATAGGTAAATTGTTCTCATCTAGAAACCAGGTTTAACCTTACTCAGTATTATAATGTCTTACATCCCACTCATCAACATGTTAGATATTCACAAGGATTTTGAGCAAGCTAAGGATTTTAAATAAGGACTCATCTACCCTGTTGTAAATAAGCTTTATTGTTAAGTCATGTCCGACTCTTTAGTGATCCCCATGGACTGTAGTCCACCTGGCTCCTCTATCCATGGGATTTCCAGGCAAGAATACTGGAGTGGGTTGCCATTTGCTTCTCTAGAGGATCTTTCTGACCCAGGAATCGAACTGACGACTCCTGCATTGGCAGGTGGATTCTTTACCACTGAATCACCAGGGAAGCCATAACCTTCACTGGTGCTACTTAAATATACAAAATAAAGTATGTGTTTATTCTATCACCATTAAAAAATTTGCTTAACACCAAAATGATGTTTCTAAGTTGTTTCAAGGAATATGACCTGCCATCATGACTATTTATATGGATCAGTTCTCTCTTTGCTTTCCAATCCCTCATCCATTTAATGGTTAGTATAGATAAAACTTACCTAAAGGCAACTTTTTCAACAACCTAAAATAAAGAGTTCAGCTTCTGAGCTAATACTTTTCATAAAACTAGAACATTAATCTCTGGGTATTTTCATTCATTCATCATTCAAAAAATATTTAAGTACCCACTAGTTGCCAGGAACTATTCTTAGTTCTGTAGATAGAGCACCACAGATAAAAACCATGCCCTCATGGAACTCACATCCTAGTGGAGTAGACAGACAACAAACACATGAGTAAAGGAGAAATGACAAGAACTTGGGCAAACTCTAGGAGATGGTGAGGGACAGGCAAGCCTGGCGTGCTGCAGTCCACAGGGTAGTGAAGAATTGAACGTGACTTGGTGACCAAACAACAACAAAGGAGATATGAGGTGATTACTGCCGTGGAGAAAAATAATACAGCAGGTTGCTATTTTAAATAGGTAGGTTAGGACCTACCGTAAAGCATAGGGAATTCTTTGCTCAATCTGCAGCCTGGATGGGAGGGGAGTTTGGGAGAGAATGGATGCATGTATATGTGTGGCTAAGCCTGTTTGCGGTCCACCTGAAACTATCACAACATTGTTAATCAGCTATACCTCAATTCAAAATAAAAAGTTTAATTAAATAAATGGGTTAGAGAGGGCCCTGCTGAAAAGACATTTGAGCAAAAACCTGAAGAAGGTATGAGTGGGCAGAGAGTAAGAACAAAGGTACTGGGGTAGGGGTTGGTCCGACACACAGGAGACACAGCAGGGAAGTTGCTACGGCTAAAACAGAATGAGCAAAGAAGAACAGGAAAGAAAGGCTGGGAGAGTAACAGAAAGGTTCTTCAAATCATATATTGTGTGGTTAGCGTTTTATTAAGATTAGTAAGGCTTTCTCAGATTGCACAAAATATGGGGGGTGGGGGAGGAGAACCTACCAAGCATATCAGCAGAAATGACAGCTGCCAATAATGGAAGTTAAGAAAACCACCTTTCAGCACACTGTAATAGCATTAAGTTTCCTTTTTTAAGAAAGTGGAAAATTGTGGAACTATTTTCACACAAAAGGATTAAAACATAAAATGTGCTCTCATTGGCGAGCGTCAGTTAACATTTCCTTCCTCTACCTCAGAGGGTACTCAAAACAATGCAACTCACCTGTAGTATCAGTGGAGGCTTTATTCAAGCTTAGCTCGTCAGTAAGATCTTCATTTTTAAATTTATTTTTAATATCTCTCACCTTGTTCATTATGGAATCAATTGTCAACTCTTTGCCACTTAACTCCTCAGCCTCCATTTCTAAGGGAAAAAAAAAAAAAAAAAACGAGCTATTCATAATGCCTACTTTTACTAGCATTAAAGGGAAAAAAAATGTTGCAACTAGTCGTTTAGAACCCAGGAGACTAAAACAGTTATATGAATACATCTCAAGACAGATATGATCAGGGTGGTACTTGTGAAGCTATGTGCACAAAAACAATTGCATGTCTTTGTCATCTGTCCAGCAAGGTTTCCGACAGGTAAGTATTCAGTACACTCCTTTCCACCAGAACTTCAAAAAGGCATTGCACAAAAGGGAAGTTGCTGCCCCCTTTCAAACTTTCTGCTATGCCTTCCTTTCACTCTTTTTCCAGAATTATTTTCTCTGGGCCATTTGCAAATTCAGTCTTTTTATTTTTTTTTAATGTGAAGTATATTTGCTTGGATTCTGGTAGAAACACATTGGCATAAAAAAATCCTTTCGATAATGATAAAAACCATTCCTTTATTCGCCTGCTTTATGTCAGTAAACCTGCACGTTGCAAGTGGTTACAAAGCAGAATACATACAACATCACAGCCCTTTATTCACAAATGGGATTATCAGCAGGCTTATTCTTCTGTATATCTGGCAGAAAGGTGATGTGCTACCTTAATCATTCCCATACCAAGAATCTACGGTATTTGTACAGTACTGAGTACTTGCTCCTTCTCCACGGTGTTGATGTTTGTTTAGTCCACAAAGGGTCCGCAATCTTTCTTCCCATCAATGTCATCTTTGTGATGATTCTCACACCCATCAATCCAGTAAACCAGGGTCACTGATATCAATGCCGCCCACGACCTCGAGTATAGTTAATGAAAAGGAGCGACAAAGCGGGTGCCTCGTAACACCCCTTGAAGCCAGGTTCTAAAGGTAACTGTCAGAACCACGGCCACCGGCTCCTCTCCCGGTTCTAAAACACCACAGAAGAGGAGGAGTCTCCCGCAGAGGCCCTGGCAGGCCCCTTCTCCCAGCCAAGTCCATACACCTACCTCTCGCCTCCCGGGTCCTCGACAAATAAACCCCCGGCACTAACAGGAGGACCGGCGCGGGCAGTGGGCCCGCCCCACCCCCTCCGGCCTGTGAGCCGCACCCCACGCCCTCTGCCAGGCTCGGGGACCTCCCGCCTCGTCCCCACCGCTCACCGGCCCGCGCGGCTAGGCTCAAGGGCCCACACACCCCGGCCGCCTCCACCCCTCCGTTCGCCGCCAAGGTAGGACTCTCCGCGGAAAAGCGGAGCTAAGAAGAAAAGATGGGAACTCCAGCCCCTCTCCGCACACACGTTTGAATTTCCCCGCCGCTACCGACGCGGTCACCTATTGGCCAGTGCTGGCCACGTGGAAGCGTCTGCTGTGATTGGTTGGTGCTCGCCGGCACCGCCCCTTTTTCTGCGACCGGACCGTCCCTCGCGGCGGGGGTCTTCCGTTCTGATTCTACCGGCTCCGCGCCCCGGAAGTTCGAGGTGCCGATGGACCAGCTTTCTGGCACCTTCCGGTTTAAAAACCAGGCCAGGGTTTTGCCCCAGGAGGAGCCACTCCCGGGCCGTTAGCCGGTGAGAGGGAGATAGGCGCGCGCCGACGCTGCTTTCAGCATCAGGCCGTTAAAGGTGCCTGGTGAGTCGGCCTTTTTCCGCCCCCTCCGCCGCCTCACTTATTGGCCCTTCAGGGTCCTCGGTGCCGGAGGATGTGGTAAGGGAGGGTTGTTTGCAATGCCTTCAGCCCTGCCTCCAGCTCAAAAGTCTCAGTGCTTTTTGTCCTTAAGTTTCCACCAACCTTAGACCTTCCACTATCCTTAAATGACGCTTTGCCTTGTCTTTAAGCCGAGGTCCTCCCATTTTGTCAGAATTCAGCGCAGAACACACACGCCCATCGAGAGTCTACGCTTGAACTCGCCTTATCAGCCTCCCTTCCTCCCTCCGAGCCACTTTAGAGCTCAAGTGCCCTCCGGGAAAGGCCACCTCCCTTGTTATCTCCGCGAGGGCTGGCTTGGCTGCTAGGTGTCTTTGCGGTAGGAGGCTATGCTGTCTCTGGAAACGAGACGCCTGTTGTACCAGCAGAATGACATATGCTCTGTGGTAGGAGAAGTTGGTCGGTTTTGTGTACGTGTAGGAAACTTAACTGCAGCTGTTCGTTGTTAACTCCAAAGCTTGTCTTTTGAACCCTCGCGTTCCCAGCTCTTGGCTAGCCACCCGGCCAGCCTGAAAGCCCTTCCTTACTGAGTACGTTTTTTAATACCTTCTGGCTCTGTATTTTTGTTTCATCAGAGCAAAATGATTTACTGTATATGGTTGGCTCATGCCTGCCTTTGCATTGTTGAGTCCAGCACCTGCTTTTGCTGCTGCTGCTGCTGCTGCTGCTGTTGCAAGGAAAAGCCAGTCTGTTGGAACTGTTTCTTTGACTTGCTTTTCCTTGCTTTTGTTACTATAATCATACATAATGGCTTACCTCAGAGAATCGTGCCCTTCTGCATGTTACAGTGCCTTTGTTCAGAGACCTGTCCACCTCTAGATGGCAGGAAGGAGGAACATATACCCTGCCATTTTAGGAGATAGCTGCAAGATTAATGGCCTTTGTATTTTATTTCCTCACCTCCCCCCGCCCCCCATCTCTGATCAATAAAAGAGCCTGGCATCCAAACCCCAGCAAGCCGGTTATTTTGAGACTTTAGCCTGCCATCTTCTCAGTCAGTCAGCTCTCAGAATAAAGTTGTATTCCTTGTCTCATCCCCCTCATCTGCAATTCATTGGCCTGTTGTAAAGCGAGCAGAGTGAGCGTAGACAAGATAACTTGTTTAGTCCCTAAGTCGTGTCTTATTCTTTTACGACCCCACAGACTGTAGCCTGCAAGGCTCCTCTGTCCATGGGATTTCCCAGGCAAGAATGATGGAGTGGGTTGCAGTTTCCTTCTCCAGGGGAATCTTCCCAACCCTGAGATCCTACCTCCTGCTTGGCAGGGAGATTCTTTACCACTGAGCCACCAATTTCTGTTGAGCTGTTGGGCGCAATCCCAAAACTTGCATTTTTCTGAAAATACTACTGCTAACACTTTACAACGATAGCCTCCACTCTTACATTTTAAAATACCATCTACGCATTAATGACTCCCAAATATATTACTCCAGCTGACCTCTCTCCCCTGAACCCCAGACATATCCACTGCCTACCTAACATGTCCATGTAAAGTAGATATTATAGATATTTTAAAACTCAAATTTTTCAAAATAGCCCCTGATCTCCCCACTCTCAATCTGCTTCTTACAAAATCTTCTCTGTAAAAGACATTCATAATTTTGTTTTAAGCCCAAAACTGGTGTCATTCCTAATCCCACATCTAATCCATAAGCAGATTGTGTCAGGTCTAACAAGGTAATGTTGGAATCCTACCACTTTTCTCCACCTCCACTACTATTGCCCTAGTCTGAGGCACCTTCACCACTCACCTGGTTATGGTAGTAGCTTCCTGGCTGGTCTCCTTGCTTCTGCCCTCACTTCAGTTTGTTCTCCTGCAGAACAGTCAATTTCAGTGAGATCACGTCACTCCTTTGCTGGGCTTTCCTGGTGGCTTAGACAGTGAGGAATCTGTCTGCAATGCAGACACCCAGATTTGATCTGTGGGTCAGGAAGATCCCCTGGAGGAGAGCATGGCTACCCACTCCATTTTTCTTGCCTGGAGAATTCCATGAACAGAGGAGCCTGGTGGGCTATAGTCCATGAGCTCGCAAAGAGTTGGACACAACTGGGTGACTAACACTTCCACTTTAGAGCTCAGAATAAATGTCAAAAGTCCTTACAACAGTCTAGAGCTGCACTGTTTAGTAGCCGTTAGCCACATAGGGCAATTGAGCCCTTGAAATATGGCTATTGCAACTGAGGAACTAAATTTCTTAATTAATTAATTTAAAAACTGATAGTGCAATTATTGGAAGAATTTTAAGTGTATTGGAACAACCAGAGAACGTCAGTCTACTTTTTTTTTCAACTATAAATTTTGTGAGCTCTCAATTCAGATGAAGTACTTCCAAAGAGACTTTAATTTGTGCTGTGAGTATACACACTAGATTTTGAAGATTTAGTATGAAAAAATAATGTAAAATAATAGATAATTTTAAAAATATTGATCATAGTTTGAAATGGTATTTTGATATATTGTCTTAAAATATATTGTTAAAATTAATATTCCCAGTCGCAGACCAGAGGACACTAAGAAGATTTGCCAGATAAAAGCAAGATAGTGTTATGGATTGGATCCTGGAACAAAAAGTGGACATGAATGGAAAAACTGATGGCATTCAAGTAATAAGTAACTAAGGTTTAATTAATAGTAATGTGCCAGTGTTGGTTTCTTAATTTTGACATAGGTACAACAGTATATAACATCTTAAAAGAGAAATAGAGAGAGGCATGTACATCAATTCTCTGCACTACCTTTACAACTTCTGTGTAATCAAAAATTACTCCAAAATAAAAATTCTTAAAATTTGGAATTTTCAAAGGAAAGGAGGGAGAACTTAAGAATATATTTGAAGGCACTATGGCCCCAAATTGTTCAAATACGGTAAAGGCTATAAACCAGCAGATCGAAGAAGCTCAACAAATCCCAAGCACAAGAAATTTAATAAAAGTTGCATGTAGGCACATGATTAAATTGCTCAAAACTAGTGACAAAGTCTTAAAAAATAACCAGAGATTTCTCATACAAAAGAAGAATGATAAAGCTAACAGAATACTCCTTATCAAAAACAACATAAACCCAAAGACAATGGAGCAATATCTTTAAGATCAAACAAACCTGAGATACATGGCAGATTTGACTCCACACTGCTGCAATAAAGCAAATATTGCAATAAAGTGAGTCACATAATTTTTTTATTCTCAGTGCATACAAAACACATATAAACTATTAAAAGTGGAATAGCATTATGTCTAAAATATGTACATCCCTTAATTAAAATACTTTATTGCTGAAGGTACTAACAATCGTCTGAGCCTTCAAAAAATCATAACCTTTTTGCTGGTTGAGGGTCTGGTCTTGATGTTGAGGCTGCTGGCTGTTCAGGGTGGTTTGCTGAAGATTGGGATGACTATGGCAATTTATTAAAATAAGACAGGGAAGTTTGCTAAATCAACTGACTCTCGCTTGAGTGAATGGTTTCTCTGTTCTCTGCATTATCTGCATGCAATGCTGTTTGTTAACATTTTACCCACAGAACTTCTTTGAAAATTGAGGTCGGTTTTTTCGAGTCCTGCAACTGCTGTTTCAAATAAGCTGATGTAACACTGTTGTCAGGACTTCCCTGGTGGTTCAGCGGCTAAGACTCTGTGCTCCCAATGCAGGGGGCCCAGGTTCAATTCCTGATCAGGGAACTGGATCCCACATGCTGCAACTAAGAGTTCACAAGCTGCAACTAAACAGCCTGCTTACCACTACAATCCAGTGCAGCTAAATAAATAAATAAATAGGGTGCTAATGAGTGTGGGGCTACTTTTAAAAATAAACACTCTTGTCATTTCAGCCATCTTTAATAACATCTTAACCAGAAGTAGATTCCATTTCAAGAAACCACTTTATTTACTCATCCTTATGAAGCTAGTTTTGTCCCAAGTTTTATCTTGAAATTGCAGCAGTTCTGCCACATCTTCATACTCCACTTCTAATTCTTGTTCTCTTATTATTTCTACTACATCCATAGTTATATCTTTCACTGAAGCCATGAGTCTGTCAAAGTCATCCATGAGAGTTGGAATCATTTCCAAACTGCTGTTAATGTTAATATTCTGACCTCTTTCCTGAATCATGAATGTTCTTCATGGCATCTACAATGATGAATCCTTTTCAGAAGCTTTTCAATTTACTTTGCCCGGATCCATCAGAGGAGTCATTCTCTATGGCAACTACAGCCTTATGAAGTGTATTTCTTACCCACAGACCTTCTGTGCCTGAGACTTCTGAAAATAAGACTTGAAAGTCAAAATAACTCCTTGATTCACGGGCTGCAGAATGGATGTTGTGTTAGCAGGCATGAAAACAACAGTAAGCTAATTTCACATCTCTATCAGAGCTCTTGGGTGACCAGGTGCATTGTCAATGAGCAGTAAAATTTTGAAAGAAATCTTTTTTTCTTTTTTTTTTTCTGAGCAGTAGATCTCAATAGTAAGTTAAAGATATTTAGTAAACCGTGTTGTAAACAAATGTGCTGTCATCCAGGCTTTGCTGTTCCATATATAGAGCACAGGCAGAGTAGGTTTAGCATGATTCTTAACAGCCCTAGGATTTTCAGAATGGCAAGTAAGCACTGGCTTCAATTTAAAGTCACCAGCTGCATCAGCCCCTAACAAGAGAGTCAGCCCTTGCTTTGAAGCATTGAAGAGACATTGACTTTTCCTTTCTAGCTATGAAATTCCTAAATGGCATCTTTTTCCAATAGCATACTGTTTCATTTACATTGAACATCTGTTTTTTAATGTAGCCACCTTTATTCATCATCTTAGCTAGATCTTCTGGATAACTTGCTGCAGCTTCTATATCAGCATTAGCTGCTTCAGTTTGTATTGTGATATCATGGAGACAAGTGTCTTTCCTTAAACTTCATGAACCCACCTCTGCTAGCTTTAATTTTTTTTTTTTTCTACAGGTTCCTAACCTCTCAACCTTCACAGACTTAAAATAATTAGGGCCTTGTTCTGGATTAGGCTTTGGCTTAAGGGAATGTTGAGGCTGGTTTGATATTCTACCCAGACCACTTTCTCTTTATAGAAAAAGCAGTGAGACTGTTTAAAGCAGTAAGACTCTTTTTCTTTCTTATCATTCATGTTCACTAGAGCAGCATACTTAATTTCCTTCAAGAACTTTTCCTTTGTATTCACACTTGGCTAACTCTTGGTGTCAGAGGCCTAGCTTTGGTTGCCTATCTCTGCTTTTAACATGCCCTTTTCACTAAGTTTAACCACTTCTCACTTTTGATTTAAAGTGAGAGCCAAGAAATTCATCCTTTCACTTGAATACTCAGAGGCCACTGTTGAGTTACTAATTGTCCTAATTTCAATATTATTGTGTCTCAGGGAATGTGGAGATCCCACAAGAGAGATGGGGGAACTGCTGGTTGGGAGAGTGGCCAGAACACAGATTTATCAATTAATTTTACTATCTTATATAGATGTGGTTCATGGCACCCCAAAACTAGTACAATAGTAACATCAGAGATCACCAATCACCATAACAAACAGTAATGAAAAAGTTTCAAATATTGCAAGAATTATCAAAATGTGACAGACAAGTTTGAAGCAAGCAAATTCTATTGGAAAAATAGTGTCAGTAGACTTTCTCCATACAGGGTTGCCACATACCTTTAATTTGCTTAAAAAAAAAAAAAGCAGTATCTGTGAAGCACTATAAAATGTATGCCTGTACTGAAGGGAGAAGATTGTCAACCTATAGCTGTGTAGGCTACGAGTATATTTTTCACCATGAAGGAAAAATAAAGATGTTTTCAGACATCTGAAAGTTGAAAGCATTAATACCAGTAGATTTGTATAAGAGCTATTCAAAGAAGTCCTCCAGACCGAAAAAATTCTGAATCTACATAAAAACCCAAAAACACTGAAGATGGTACATGAGTACCATATAAAAGACATTTTTCTTACTTTAAAATCTTTTTAAAATATACAAAGCATAAAAATAATAACAATAACAACATGTTGTTAGGTTTATACAAAAGGAAAACAAATGACACTAAATACACTAAGGCTGGGGGGAGGGAAGGTGTTTTGCTTAAGGTTTTTCTACTTTATGTCAAGTGATATACTGTTACTTGTGAGAAGTCAAGAATGAATTCTATAAACCTCCACAGACTACTACTGTAGCTTTTAGCTACAAATAGTCTTGACCACTTGAAATGTGACTAATCTGAAAGGAAATAGCCTACAAGTATAAAATGCACATCAGATTTCAAAACCATAGTGGAAAAAATAATTTAAAATTTCTCATTAATATTTTAATACTATTATGGGTTGAAATGATAATCTGAATATATTGAATTAGATTTTTAAAGTATTAAAATTAATTTCACCTGTTCCTTTTAACTGCTTAATACAGCTATTAGAAAAATTATAAATTATATATGTGGCTCACATTTTATCTCAGATAGTGTTGTTAAAAACTCTAAAGCAGTAAAAACAGTATGAAAAAAAACCTCTGAATTCATTAAAACACTGAAAACCAAGTAAAACTAAATAAGCAGGCCAGTAAAATAAAAAATTTATGGCTAATCAGTGAACAGAAGAGGAAAGATCAAAATGTTAAATTGATAAAAAATGAAGCAGAAGTCAGGGTTGAAAAAGACTAAAAAAATAGAATTAAATCAACTCTATCAATAATCATATTAGGTATACATGATGTATTAGGTGTACATGATTAGGTATAATCATTATTATAGGTTATAATAGATTATTATTTATTCTTTTAGATTAGGTACTATTAGGTACACATGATTTATTAGTTATGCTTGATTAGGTATACTTGATGCTGAATCTGAAACTCCAGTACTTTGGCCACCTGATGCAAAGAACTGACTCATTGGAAAATACCCTGATGCTGAGAAAGATTGAAGGCAGGAGGAAAGGGGGATAATAGAGGATGAGATGGTTGGATGGCATCACCAACTCAATGGACATGAGTTTGAGTAAACTCCAGGAGTTGGTGACAGACAGGGAAGCCTGGCGTGCTGCAGTCCATGGGGTCGCAAAGAGTCATACACGACTGAGCGACTGAACTGAACTAATACATGATCCAAACACCCCCTGGAAAGGATAGAGATTTTCATACTGAATAAAGAAGCAAAGCCCAATTATCTGATGCCTACAATAAACCCATTTTAAATATGAAGAAACAAGTAGGATAAAAATAAAAAATGTAAAATGATATACCATGGCAACACTGCTAAGTGCAGAACTAGAAAGACCTAACTTGGTAGAGGTCTATGAAAACAGATGTAAGCATTTTCAATTATTGAGCTCGCTGATCATTTAGGTCTTTGACCACTGATCTAAGATATATTTTGAAAATGTTCTCAGATATGGATCCAGAGCGGGAACTTGTCAGAGGTGAGTACACCTGTCCTGTGGGAGTCTGCCAGTCTTCCTTCATTTTATCCCACTTTCTCTGTCTCTACTTCCGTTGGCAGCACTTCTGCTGGTATAATCTCATTGCTGGCTTCAACTGATGTGGATGATTAAATCTGTGAGTAATCTTCATATGGAGATCCTGTCCAGATACAGGACAGGAACTGGCACTCCTTCAGGATACACTTTCTCATTTTTGCAGTATGAAATTTCTTAACAATTCCCTCAGGAAAGTAATAGAATATAAAATAATTTAAAATATATTTTAAAAAATATTCTCAAAGAAAGAAAAGAAAATGAAAAGCAGCAGATGAATTAAAAAAAAAAAAATCCCCAAAGTTTAAATAAAAAATAATTTAAAAAAAACCCAAGCAATTCCTTCAAGGTATCTCTCTCCTCTTGCATTTTATTATAAGCAATGAGGAGAAACCCTGCTGCATCTTCACCTTCAAAATATGTGTAGAAATAACCTCTACTAAGTATCCAAGGCCATCCCTTGCAAGTTCTACCCTTCACAAGGCACTAGAACACAATTCAGCCAAGTTCCTCATCATTTTATAACAAGGATCATTTACCCTTTAATTTCCAATCATATGTTCCTCATTTCTGTCTGAGATTTCACCAGAAACACCTCGCATGTTCTTTTTTCTACCAATATTCTGTTCCTTGTGATAATAAAAGCTTCCTCTAGCCATTACAGTTCCTTCAGTTTATATCTCCTCTTGTATTTAACTGTAAGCAATAAGGAAAATAAAAAACAAAGGTGTACCTTCACCTCTTTCAGTCTGTTTCCTCTTTGCTTTTTGAGCTCTCTCTACTATCACCTTTAACATCCGTATTTCTTTTTGTTTGTTTGTTTGTTTGTCTTTTATTTTTTGTTAGGCCGCACATCCTGTGGGATCCCAGTTTCCTGACCGGGGATTGAATCCCCTCCCTTGGGGATGAAAGCATGGAACCCTAACTACTGGACCATCAAGGAATTCCCATAACATCTGTATTTCTGTTGTTGTTGTTTAGTCGCTTAGTCGTGTCAGACTCTGTGACCCCGTGGACTGTAGCCCACCAGGTTCGTCTGTCCATGGGATTTCCCAGGCAAGAATACTGGAGTGCGTTGCCATTTCCTTCTCCAGGGGATCTTTTCAACCTAGAGATGGAACGCTTGTCTTCTGCATTGGCTGGTGGATGTTTTTTTTACCACTAAACCAACAAGGAAGCCCCATCCATATTTCTACCAACAGGCAATTTGGGATTTTTTAACATGTACCTCAAAACTCTTCTAGCCTTGACCCATCAAAGCCATTTCTGCATTTTTAGGTATTTGCTTCATCAGCATCCTACTTCATGGTACTAAAATCTGAATTAATCTCGGGCTGTCATAACAAAATACCGTCAACTGAGTGGCTTAAACAACAGAAATTTATTTTCCCACAGTTCCGGAGGCTGGAAGTCAGAGATCAAGGTGTCAGCGGGGTTGTTTCCTGGGCAGGCCTCTCTCCTGGGCTTGCAGATGGCACTTTCTCATTTTCTCAGTGAGTCCTCAGATGGTCCTTCCTCTGTGCACAGGTGGGGGAAATGAGAGAAAGATCTCTGGATGCCTCTTCTCTTCTTATAAGAGCACATCATATTGGGGGGACATATGAATTTTGGGGAGACACAAACATTCATCCATAATAATTGTAATATATATACAGTGACTCAGATTTATATGCCAGTATACATAGTGACTAATATGGTTATACATAGATATTATAATTACTTATAATTTATATTATTCTCTCTATATATAAAACAATGTAAGTCTATATATATGTGGGTGATGATGAAAGGAACTTTAACGGTGGTGAATGGATAAAAACTAAATAAACCCAAATGATTCATCTCATCCAGAAGCCCCAAATATTTAGAAAATATTTGAAAAATATTTGAGACTGTTGAAGATGAATGTGCTATTCCATATTTTAGCCTGTTTGTGACTCACTCTTCCCTAATTTCCTAGCACAACCTACCATTTCTTTGAAAATTGCACATACCTCCAAAATTTATTAGAGAAGGAAATGGCAGCCCACTCCAGTACTCTTGCCTGGGAAATTCCATGGATGGAGGAGCCTGGTAGGCTACAGTCCATGGAGTCACAAAGAGTTGGACACGACTAAGCGACTTCACTTTCACTTTTCACTCTCATGCATTGGAGAAGGAAATGGCAACCCACTCCAATGTTCTTGCCTGGAGAATCCCAGGGACGGGGGAGCCTGGTGGGCTGCTGTCTATGGGATTGCATAGGGCTGGACATGACTGAAGCGACTTAGCAGCAGCAGCAGCCAACATTTCTGAGAGTCCCTTGAGTTTTTCAGATGTGTTCATATACAAGAATTTGTAGCTACTATATAGCATGTAATTGTCTTCCTTTGTATGTTTAAACCACCCTTCTCACAGTCCTCTTTGGTTTGCAGATATCTCTGTCTTTTTTCCCTGATGCATGACTATTACTGAGACTCTATTAAACTAGGGGTTGTATGTGTATGTGTGCCAAATTCCTCAATATAGGGCTGTTCTAATGTGAAAGGCTAGTAGAAATCTTACTACTTATGAATCTCCTGGGAGAGGCAGTTGCTAGATAGTCTTGACATGGAAATCTCCAGCAAAGAAGAGGAAACCAAAGCCCCCCACCATCAGTGTCTTACAGGTGTCCCATCTTAAGTGTCCCATCTTATGGTCCTTGGTATGGATACAAACTGAGATAAAAAGCAGAGGCATCACATATTAGGATAAAGAGTGAGCTTTTTGGTGGGATTAGGGTTACTAGTGACCCACCAGAACCAGCTCTAAAGAATTTAAGTTTCTTGCAGACTTCCCTGCTGGTCCAGTGGTTAAGACTCTGCATTGCTTGTCATGCAGGAAGCACAGGTTCAGTCTCTGGTTGGAAAACTAAGATCCCACATGACACGAGTTGTGGCCAAAGAATAAACATAAAGAAAAGAGTTTAAGTTTCTTAGATACTGGGGGAGAGTGCTGTTAGAAAGTAGAAATGAAATATCTCACACATGTTATTGCAACTTCTCAGATCACAGCAAGCCCCTACTTAAAACATCCCTGGCTTTATAGGATCTTTGGGAAGTTGTGCTCCTTCCCAACATCTCTCAGGTTCTGCATGGGTTGGCCCTTTCTGATTTTCTGTGAGCACCTCATCTCATTCTTTCTTCTCTCCCACTAAGCTCTAGCGTACTTTCTTCTCAGTTCTTGAACACACCAAATTATTTCCTGTGTAAGTGCTCTATTTAGTATTGTTGCTTTTGCCTAGAACACACACCTACAGTTTTTCAGCGGTTGGCTCCTGTCCATCTTGCAGGATCCTGTTCAAATAGTTATCTCTTCAATAAGGCCTTTTGGTTTTTCTCCATCCCATCACCATGCTTTATCTTTTTACAGTACTCATCACTATGTGTAGTTATCTTGTTCAGTTATTTATCTTTGTGTTTATCATCTGTCTCCTCCTACCAAGAAAGCACCATGAGATTAAGATACTTCCTTGTTTTCTTAAGCCTTTGACAAAATTCAACATCCATTTATGATTAAAACTCTCCAGAAAGCAGGAATAGAAGGAACATACCTCAACATAATAAAAGCTATATATGACAAACCCACAGAAAGCATCACCTCAATGGTGAAAAATTGAAAGCATTTTCCCTGAAATCAGGAACAAGACAAGGGTGCCCACTCTCACCACAACTATTCAACATAGTTTTTGAAGTGTTGGCCACAGCAATCAGGGCAGAAAAAGAAGTAAAAGGAATCCAGATAGGAAAAGAAGAAGTGAAACTCTCTCTGTTTGCAGATGACATGATCCTCTACATGACACGAGTTGTGGCCAAAGAATAAACATAAAGAAAAGAGTTTAAGTTTCTTAGATACTGGGGGAGAGTGCATAGAAAACCCTAAAGACTCTACCAGAAAATTACTAGAGCTAATCAACGAATATAGTAAAGTTGCAGGATATAAAATTAACACACAGAAATCTCTTGCATTCCTATACACTAACAATGAGAAAACAGAAAGAGAAATTAAGGAAACAATACCATTCACCATTGCAACAAAAAGAATAAAATACTTAGGAGTATATCTACCTAAAGAAACAAAAGACCTATACATAGAAAACTATAAAACACTGATGAAAGAAATCAAAGAGGACACAAACAGATGGAGAAATATACCATGTTCATGGATTGGAAGAATCAATACTGTCAAAATGGCTATACTACCCAAAGCAATCTATAGATTCAATGCAATCCCTATCAAGCTACCAACGGTATTTTTCACAGAACTAGAACAAATAATTTCACAATTTGTATGGAAATACAAAAAACCTCGAATAGCCAAAGTAATCCTGAGAAAGAAGAATGGAACTGGAGGAATCAACCTGCCTGATTTCAGACTATACTACAAAGCCACAGTCATCAAGACAGTATGGTACTGGCACAAAGACAGAAATATAGATCAATGGAACAGAATAGAAAGCCCAGAGATAAATCCACGAACCTATGGTCACCTTATCTTCGACAAAGGAGGCAAGGATATACAATGGAAAAAAGACAACCTCTTTAACAAGTGGTGCTGGGAAAACTGGTCAACCACCTGTAAAAGAATGAAACTAGAACACTTTCTAACACCATACACAAAAATAAACTCAAAATGGATTAAAGATCTAAATGTAAGACCAGAAACTATAAAACTCCTAGAGGAGAACATAGGCAAAACACTCTCCGACATAAATCACAGCAGGACCCTCTATGACCCACATCCCAGAATATTAGAAACAAAAGCAAAAATAAACAAATGGGACCTAATGAAACTTAAAAGCTTTTGCACAACAAAGGAAACTATAAGCAAGGTGAAAAGACAGCCCTCAGATTGGGAGAAAATAATAGCAAACGAAGCAACAGACAAAGGATTAATCTCAAAAATATACAAGCAACTCCTGCAACTCAACTCCAGAAAAATAAATGACCCAATCAAAAAATGGGCCAAAGAACTAAACAGACATTTCTCCAAGGAAGACATACAGATGGCAAAAAAACACATGAAAAGATGCTCAACATCACTCATTATCAGAGAAATGCAAATCAAAACCACAATGAGGTACCATTACACGCCAGTCAGGATGGCTGCTATCCAAAAGTCTACAAGCAATAAATGCTGGAGAGGGTGTGGAGAAAAGGGAACCCTCTTACACTGTTGGTGGGAATGCAAATTAGTAAGCCACTATGGAAAACAGTGTGGAGATTTCTTAAAAAGCTGGAAATAGAACTGCCATATGACCCAGCAATCCCACTTCTGGGCATACACACTGAGGAAACCAGATCTGAAAGAGACACGTACACCCCAGTGTTCATCGCAGCACTGTTTATAATAGCCAGGACATGGAAGCAACCTAGATGCCCATCAGCAGACTAATGGATAAGGAAGCTGTGGTACATATACACCATGGAATATTACTCAGCCATTAAAAAGAATTCATTTGAATCAGTTCTAATGAGATGGATGAAACTGGAGCCCATTATACAGAGTGAAGTAAGACAGAAAGATAAAGACCATTACAGTATACTAACATATATATATATGGAATTTAGAAAGATGGTAACGATAACCCTATATGCAAAACAGAAAAAGAGACTCAGATGTATAGAACAGACTTGTGGACTCTGGGAGAAGGTGAGGGTGGGATGTTTCAAGAGAACAGCATCGAAACATGTATATTATCTAGGGTGAAACAGATCACCAGCCCAGGTTGGGTGCATGAGACAAGTGCTCGGGCCTGGTACACTGGAAAGACCCAGAGGGATCGGGTGGAGAGGGAGGTGGGAGGGTGGACTGGGATGGGGAATACATGTAAATCCATGGCTAATTCATTTCAATGTATGACAAAAACCACTGCAATGATATAAAGTAATTAGCCTCCAACTAATAAAAATAAATGGAAAAAAAAAAGATACTTCCTTGTTTTCTTATTCAGTATTGTGCCAAAAACATTGAACAGCATCTAGTGTATTATAGGTAGTTATTAAAAATTGTTGATTGAATAAATGGATAAACTTGTTTATGCCTCTTGCTTGACAGGCTATGAGGTCTTTAAGAATTTACCAAAATAAGTCTTACCCTACTGTTTAGTACAGGGAACTCTACTCAGTTCTCTGTGGTGACCTAAATGGGAAGGAAATCCAAAAATGAGGATATGTGTGTACATATAACTGATTCACTTTGCTGGACAGAGTACACTAATACAACATTGTAAAGCAACTAGACTCCAATAAAAATTAATAAAAAATAGGTCCTGCTCACTACTATACCTTCACACATCGAGGATGTACTTATTACGTACACATAATAAATATGTGCTGAATAAAAATGAAAGAGGATAACAAATCCAGGGGCACCATTACAAACCAGAGGCTAAACCATTCGGAACAGATAGTAGTTCTCTATAGCAGCATCTGCCATCTGTGGGTATGTGAGCCTGTGTCTAGCTCTCAAAGGAACTCATCAGCGGGTAGCTGCATCCTGGATCATCTCTCTTTAATTGTTTCAAGTGTTTTCCTGAAGATTCCCCAGAACATGGCCTCTGCTGTAGTAAATTGAAGGCTGAGTGGTGCTGGGAGAGATCCCTGCCCTTCAGTGCTCGCCCTTCCCTGACAGCTTTCACGGTGTGCAGGGTGTCCCAGCGGCTGCTGGCCCTGGGGTCCCGTGAGTGCCCTGGTAAATGAGCTGTATCACATACCCCACCAGCAGAGACTTGCTGCTTCCTGTGTTTTTTCCAAGGACTGGGTCATCTTGTCCACATAGCTAACTTACTTAGAAACATTGACTTCTGAGGCGGTGCCCTCATCCTACCTGATTCCCAAGGAAGTGCTGGGCCCGTTTCTGAGAACAGTTGGAATCCATGGCTGTGCATTTCAAACCCGTCTAAAAGCGCTTTCCTTTTGGTGTGGGTGTGGCTTTATTATTAACTTTGAGATATACTTTGGAAGACTGGAATCTCTGAAACTACTAGATCCATAGAACTGTAACTATGAAAGTAACTTGCTTGCAACTTTTACAATTAGAAACGCTTTCCAAATAAAACTTGTCTTGGGGAAAAAAAAAGACTCTGATTCCAGAACTTATCACCCCTAGCTATATAATGCTGGTCCTCAGCCCCTGAGATGTTCCCTTTGTTGTTTCTGAAAGTCACAGGGCTTGCCTTCTCTGTGATCAGGAACAAATCTAGCCTCACTGGGGACTGCATTTCTCCATTAGGGGTCCCCATTGCTCTCCAAGATCCTGTGCCTCCAAACTCCTCATTCTTTAGCAAATCTGTGGTTACTTTACTGAGCACAAAGGACTTTGCCATGCTCTGTGAGACTCTTAAAAGTTTGCAGCACTAAAGCTTGGAGATCGGTGGCAAATTAGGGTTCTCTGTCTGTCCTTTGTAACTTTCAATATGAAGGGTCAAGAACAATGCAGTGTGAGTGTGTGCACCTTATGTTTTATGAAGTGTTCAGTAAATGATCTTTCAGCTTTTACTTATAACCTTCACTTGGACCCAGATGTAAATTAGGGGACTGGGTTGGGAACAGCTGTAACAGTCTCAAAGCTATACATACTAACGATCTTTCTCTGATGATTAAGCTTCCCTCCTTCTGCTCTTTGATGACTTCTCTCGCTGAAGACTGTATAGCCCTACTTCAATTTGACTTATGTCTGACTATCTCATAATTAATTGACCCCAAATGCTTACAGTCCTAGGGCTTCCCAGGTGGCACAGTGATGAAGAATCCATCTGCCAGTGCAGGAGACACAGGTTCAATCCTTGGGTTGGGAAGATCCCATGGAGGAGGAAATGACAACCCACTCTAGTATTCTTGCCTGGGAAAATCCCATGGACAGAGGAGCCTGGCGGGCTACAGTGCATGGGGTCACAAAGAGTTGGACACAACTGAGCGACTAGCATGTACACAGCATGCCTACAGGCCACGCAGGAGATCAAGGCCCTACTCTTTCCCATAGGCTCTTCAGGCCCCAGGAAAATAGACTTGCAATTATTTAATTCCCAGACGGGCTCTCACAGGCTGAGCCTGCTTCTGTTGCCCACAGGTTTTCTACACTGATGCAGAAGAAAATCTTCAAATCAACTTAGCAGTGACAAATCTTCCAGTCACATAAAGCCACCTCCCCACATCCTTGCCAATAAAGGCAGCCAGCAGCAACAGAAGCCACAGGTGTCAACAAGAGAAATTTAAAGGCCACCAGAGGGAACACAGAGGGTGGCTCAGGTGGTAAAGAATCCCTGCCATTGCAGGAGATGTAGGTTCAATCCCTGGCTTGGGAAGATCCCGTAGAGGAGGAAATGGCACTCCACTCCAGTATTCTTGCATTAAGAATCCCATGAACAGAGGAGCTTGGTGGGCTACAGTCCATGGGTTTGTGAAAAGAGTCAGACACGACTGAGTGACTAACACTTTCAGAGGGAACACAGAAGCCAGTCACTGCATAGGACACTCTACCAAGAGCAGGAAGGAATTTGGCTTTAAACAATTCTGCTGAAATTCTTCCATGTTACTCCTCAAACTGGGGACACAGGTTTGTTGTTAATATTTAAGTATATTGACTGGAAGGATATACATACACCACATTAAGATAGTTGACTTGTAGTTTCCAAAGGGGGCAGGGTAGGATTAGGATTTTGAGATTAGCTGATGCAAACCATTATACACAGGATGGATAAACAACAAGGTCCTACTGTAAAGCCCAGGGAAGGATAATCAATAGCCTGTGATAAACCATAATGGAAAAGAATATGAAAAAGAATATATATATATATATGTTTAACTAAGTAACTTGCTATACAACAGAAATTAACACAGCATTGTAAATCAACTATACTTTAGTACAATTTTTAAAAAATGAAAAAAGTTGTTCTATTTGAATGAAATTGTAACTTTTCTAAATAAAATGTAGCCTTTTACTTTATTTTCACAAGGAAAAGATAATGAATAAAATTGAAGATTGCTATTATATATCTGGGAGCCTAACAGGCTAAGATTATCAGCACAATAATCTCTTGTTCAAACCAAGAAGTCATAGCTAATTCTCTTCAATTCCCAGTTTAGTTTGTGAATGTGTATGTTAAAAGTCAAAACAAAGGACTAGCAGAAGCCCAGGTCACAAATTTAAAAGTCAAGAATTATATTTGTTTGTAATCTCTAAATCACTTGAAATCCAACTCCACACCCCTGTCTTTTTTTTCTCATGGTTTATATATATATATATATATATATATTTTTTTTTTTATTGAAGGATAATTGCTTTACACTGTTTTGTTGGTTTCTGCCCTACAACATCGTGAATCAGCTATAAATACACATATGTCCCCTCCCTCTTGCCATGCCCCTTTCTTGAAGCCTGGAAAGAAATTAGTAATAGTTGGGGCCCCACCCTCACAAGACTGAACCTTGTGTCTTGATTATCACTAAGATTCTGGAGGGCACCTCTCATCAGTCATTTGCTCTGCTGCTTTTGTCCATGTGCGGGGCCCTGGAATTGTCAGCAGGCCTGATAGTAACTGTGCAGAAAAGACAGGCGTCTAAGAGACCTCAGAAAGAGGCCAGCTCCTCTCAGGGTCTTGCCACATCTTGCCTCTGAAGCAAGGAGACGCTAAGGGACTGGTCACCTATCTAGGATGAATAATTTCCAAAAAACCATCAACATGAATCCTAGAAGACATTTAACTAAAACACGGGCAATTAACTTCATAACACTGTGCCAAGATAATAAGCATAATAAACCATACTCTGTATCACTTTTCTGTACACCTGAAAACTAACACAACATTGTAAACCAACTATACCCCAATATAAAAATTTTAAAACTTTTTAAAAGTTATTAAAAAAAAGTTAATATTATCAAAAGTGAAAATGAAAGAAACTAAACATGAACATGTTGTTTTCTCCTGTATAAATATGCAAAATATATCAATATGTCTTAAATAAAAATAAGAATAAAGACAAAATTCAACACTTTAAAGAGAGCAGTATTCTGAAATCCTAAAATAATTTCTGAGGATTAAGTATAAGACATGCAATGGCTGAAGTCTTTTCTAATTTATTATTTATTCTATTTAAAATTATCTTCTAATTATATCCCCATGAGGGGCTTGAATTAACTTATCTGAATACATAAACTAGCTCAAGACTTTTGATCAGTTAAGAAAAAAATTTAATACAGTATTTTATTCTCATTAAACATATTCTATTTTATTCTAATGTGTATTTCTAATACAGTTCTTCTTACACAATTGAACGCATATCATTTTGTTAGGAACAACTTCCTAACATTTTCATATTGTTGGTTTTTATTTCAAAGCTTCGGAAGGACATGACTCACTCGGAGCACCCAGAGGTGGCAACGTGCTCTTCTGGGGCGAGGATAAATTACCCACCCACAGCCTCTTGCACAACCACGTGTCCCCGCTGGTGTGATTCAGGTGGCACTTGCGCCATGGTCATCCAGGAGGGCGACAGCAGCTGTCAGAGGCTCGCTTCCTTCTTTATCTGGTAGGGTAAGGTTGCATGACTGGTCCTGCCACGGATGCCTCAGGGCCGAAGAATGGAGGAGCAAGGGCCCTTTTCTCTAGACAAAAGTCAGGCTGAGAATCCTAAGTGGTGCCTTTTGCATCAACTCTGCAGGAGAGACAGGAAGAAGAAAAAGCAGGTGTTGGTCGAATGATAATGTTGGTTTTGACGACATAGGTATCTTACAGAAAATAGATCATCTTGAACTGTGGTGTTGGCAAAGACTCTTGAGAGTCCCTTGGACTGCAAGGAGATCCAACCAGTCCATCCTAAAGGAGATCAGTCCTGAATATTCATTGGAAGGACTGATGTTGAAGCTGAAACTTCAATCCTTTGGCCACCTGATGCGAAGAGCTGACTCATTTGAAAAGACCTTGATGCTGGTAAAGATTGAAGGAGGGAGGAGAAGGGGAAGACAAAGGATGAGATGGTTGGATGGCATCACCGACTCAATGGACATGAGTTTGAGTAAACTCTCGGAGTTGGTGAAGGACAGGGAGGCCTGGCGTGCTACAGGCCATGGGGTCGCAAAGAGTCGTACATGACTGAGCAACTGAGCTGAATGAATTGAGCTGAACTGATTTTTAAAGATGGAAGGAGATGGAAAGAGGAATAGTAATTCAAGGGGGAAATAGAGCATAATACCTTGATATTAGTGAGTGAAATTGATGAAATTGATTCCTATTCTCTGAAATAGGAATTTAAAGGTTTAGGTATTTAATAGCTGGTAATTTAGAATTCTGAAGGGTAGTTGTTTGGGAAAGAAATACACCTTATTATATGATCACATCAATAACCTATACCAAAGTGTAATAATAGTAATAATAGCAATCTGTCCTAACTTCCTGAAGGAAATAGCAAGAGAAACAAAAGATGATCATATTTTATATTTGTAAATAATGTTACAAGTTTCCAAGGTATTTCACTTAAATGGTCTCATTTAATCCTCACCCCAGTTTAAAAAATAGGCTGCCCAATTTCTTTTTCTTCATTTTGCAGGCAGAGGATTGAAGCCTAGACCAGCTTGGTGGTTTGCCCTGGGTTAAAATCTGGGAAATAACAAAACTAGGACTAGAACTCTAGGCTCTTGCTTCCCAGTTGTTGTTTTTTCACTTCTGAAGGAGTGATCATTCCTGATTCAACAGTCTCTGTCACTGAAAACAGCCATTAATTCCCAGAGTTGAGTAAAGCTTCTCCAGGCTTTGGTATCACTCACAGTACTTATTCCTAGTGAATGGATACTGTGTGTGGTTTTTCCCTTTCTGTGTACTGTTAACATAACATGGGAATCAACCTAAACAATTCAGCTCACAACTTTCCTTTGGGTTTGTCAAGAGCCTCCGTCCTCAGTCATGGTTCAGCTGGCAGATGACTGAACATCTGTACCAACCGAACAGCAGCACTTCCACCTACTCCACCCTCTGACCCAGTTTCTGCCAACAGCTGGCACCACAGCAGGCAACTGCATATACTGCAGAATTTTTTGAGTTTGCTTTCACCTGCCACCAACCCCCAATCTCTCTTTCACACACACACATACATCCCTCACCACACACAGATGTACACACACACACACACACACACACACACACACACACAAGTATTCTAGGGGAAAATTTTTGTATTGCTTTTATTACTTTAAAAAAATAAATAAAATGAACCATAAGTAAAAGTTTATTATGGGGTAAGATTGGCTTCCCAGGTGGCGCTAGTGGCAAAGAACCTGCCTGCCAATGCAGGAGATAGAAGAGACCTGGGTTCAGTCCCTGGGTTGGGAATATCCTCTGGAGGAGGGCATGGCAACCCACTCCAGTATTCTTGCCTGGAGAATCCCTTGGACAGAGGAACCTGGCGAGCTACAGTCCATACAGTTGCAAAGAGTTGGACAAACTACAGCCCATAGAGTTGCAAAGAGTTGGACATAACTGAAGCAACTTAGTATACATGCATGAGGATAGCACAGAATGCTCAGATTATAGGAAATTCACAAACTTTTGATAACACAGCTGTTAACTCAGTTTCTGGGTCATGCGTTATTCACCACTGAAACAGAAACATGTGATTCTAGAGAACTTCCTTGGTGGTCCTGTGGCTAAGACTCAGAGCTCCCAATGCAGGGGGCCTGGGTTCAGTCTCTGGTCAGGAAACTAGATCCCACATGCCTCAACTGAAAGATCCTGTAGAAAGAAAGAAAGTGAAGTCGTTCTGTTGTGTCCAACTCTTTGTTGACTCTGTGGACTGTAGCCTACAAGGCTCCTCCATCCATGGGATTCTCCAGGCAAGAATACTGGAGTGGGTTGCCATTTCCTTCTCTAGGGGATCTTCCCGACCCAGGGATCGAACCCAGGTCGCCCATATTGCAGGCAGATGCTTTACCCTCTGAGACACCAGGGAAGCCCATATGATCAACTAAAAGATCCTGCATGCTGCGACTAAGACCTGGTACAGCCAAATGAATAAATATTTAAAATAAAAAGAAAAGAAACACGTGATTTCAGGTCGAGGAGAAATCAGAGCTGACCAAGTCTTTGCATTTATGACTCTCATTTCCTTTAACTCTTTCTTCAGTGGTCCTTTTCTTGGTACTGCCTTTTCTGAGCATTGTATTTTAAATGGGTCACCAAGGGCCCAAGGCTCACCCCAACTCCCGCACTGCCTATTTGCCTGCCCTGCTTCGTTTTTCTCCACAGTATCACCACCTGAAATACTGTAGATTCTACTTGTTTAGTTTTTCATGTTTGCCTCTAAACTTCTCCACAACAATAGGAATAAGTGCCCAGTTTGTTCACTACTATATTCCTAGAACCTAGAATAGTAGCTACTGAATATTTATCAAATGAACAAATGAAGGTTATCGTTTTGGCACTAGGTAGCAGTCATCCCTCAGTTTTTTCATGTAAGATTGAAACCCTAAACTCCTGTGAAAATAGCATAAAGCTCTAAAATACTCAGGAATAGAAAAAAAGAAGATAGCAGATTTGGTAAAATGGGAAGACTGTATTAGACCAGTGATTAGAAAATTTCGCTTTCATCTTATTTAAGCCACTACCCAACTGCAATTTTGGGCAAATTAGTTTACTTCTCTAACATTTGACCTCAGCCTGTTCTCTAAGAGAATGTCTTTTAAGAAAACCAAAAGCGAAGTATCAATATGTGATATTTCATGAAATTGATATTTTCCAAATCTGCAGAAAGATATTGTCTCTATTTATAGTGGTGGAATCTTTTACATGCAAAATATATATATTTTATCTAACCAAAATAATGTTTGTAGATGTTGTTTGTTTCCATTTTGTAAAATCGATTAAAAACTTTAAATCTAGAAAATCTGAAAGATTAATTTTAAGTTAAAAAAGAAAGAACATGAATAATCATCTTTGTATATCTCTTTTTTAGGTTCCAGTTTTCATACTCTGGGTTCTTAATCTATTAAAATATCCTGCAATTTGAACATTGATTTTATCATGAATCAGCACTGTTTAGCTCCTTGTTTAAAAAAAAATCTTGGATGTAATAGACTACATTTTGGCTTTAGCATTATTCATTTATTTTATCCTTACTCTCCATACTCTCGGGATTCAAACAATCTTAATGCATATAATCATGCTTATATTTTAGAATACAGAACCCAGCAATGTTTTATTTAATATGAATATTTTAATTTATAAGTTTGTTCCATATAAGTTTATTAAGAATGCTTTAATTTGCAGGTTTGTTTCCTATATGTAACTTAGTTAACTTACAAATGGGAGAGAACAAGGAGATAGAAGAAATCTTTCCGTTCCTGGGTTCACACATGCAGTCTGTGAGTCCGCAGGGCTCAGAGGCTGAGATGGCTGGCTTCTCTTTACATGTGGTCTTTCACCTTAAAGGAAACTAAACGGGACCCTTCAAGTGACCACAGCAGTACTCTATGAATGCTGAGTAGCAAGGCGAGGTCTGAGAGCATGAATGCTCAGGCATGGTTGGTCAACTACGTTAACTTGGAACACACATACTCCATTAAGTGTTGCTAAACTTCTAATTTTCCTTTTAGCCAAACATCTAGATACGAAGATGCAGATTCTCTTAGTGATTATTATTATTATCCTGACTTGGCAGTTAGAGATATTTGTGACATTTCAAGGTAATTGGGCCATTTGGTTGTCAAAAGCCTCAATATACAAACACTTATATAAGCATCTGTTTCTGTCTTGTTTACTGATGTCCCCATGGGCCAGTGCTGACACATGGCCAAATCCAGAGTGGATTTCAAAGGGGAAACACAAGGATCCCCAAGGGATTCAAGGGGGCATTAGTATGGCAATCTACCACAAGATCATATAGAATGTTAATGTATTATTCTCTTAAATAGTTATTAAAATAGGAGCATATTTTGTCAATTAAAGATGTCATCAATCTCTATGCGTGGATTTCATTTTCCATATTTAGTATTTGTATTTATTGATTTCCTTTAAGTATTTTCCTCAAAGCTTAAACTTTTTATCTGGTATTGGGGTATAGCCGATCAACAATGTTATAGTAGATTCAGGTGAACAGGGAAGGGACTCAGCCACATATAAACATGTATCCATTTTCCCCAAACTCTGCTCCCATCCAGGCTGACACATAACATTGAGTAGAGTTCCATGAAAGTATTTTCTTTTACTATCAATGTCATTTAGTGTTTCATTGACTTCATAGATTTTTTAAAAACAGCATTGCTCTTTCTTTTCTCACATTATTCTGCTCTGGATTTCATTGAGTAATCAATTAACAATATAGTAACAAATATGGAGAGTCAAATGTGTCAGTGCTTTTAAATTTTTTGTTTAGTGAAGAAAGTTAAGCATGTCAGTAGATCAAGGGAAGGTTAATAGTTTTAAAGCATTTTTATGGATGAAGTCCTAATTGTAAAATACTGTAACATACAAACAAGCAACTTCATATGCCACACAAAACACATTTGTAGGTTGAATTGGGTCCAAGAGTTCAGTTTGTAAACCTTGCTCAAACTAAAAATAGCTACTAAAACGAATAGTTTAGCATAACAAGCCCAATATTTGCTCCATGCTAAGTGGTCCAGATAGATCTTAAGAGAATTTAGAATGTTAAGGTTTTCCACTATCTGCCATTTTCAAGATGAAATCCCCAAACTAACTTGGAGAGAAAAATCAACCGTATAGTAGACTATTACAGAATTATATACATATTCGCTAGTGATTAAAAATCAGTCTGATTTATACAACTAAAACACTATTCAAGAAAACTCGAATGCAAGTCTTTTATTCAGAACAATTTTGAAATTTCATGGCAGCTGATAGAATTGGTTAAATCAGGTCTGTTTCACCAGTAATCACAGGTAATCACTTTGTCTGTGAAGGCAGAAATGGGATGGGTGGGACCCTCAGAAATGTGATCTGCCAACAAACATCAGCATTACTTAGGAGTTTGTTAGAAATGCAAAATCTTGAGTACCATGCCAGACATACTGAATCTATAATTTAACAAGATTCCCCAGGGGCCTGTGTGTATATTAAAGCTTAAGAGGCATCAGCCCAGGATATGTTTCTTAGTTAAATGGTGTCATGTTCAAAGCCGATGGGAAGGACCTTATCAGTGAGCTTTTGATGGGAGATGTGAGCACTTGGGGGGATGTGTGTGGCTTCCCAAGTGGCACTAGTGGTAAAGAACCCACCTGCCAATGCAGGAGACATAAGAGACGCAGTTTTGATCCCTGGGTTGGGAAGAATCCCCTGGAGGAAGACAGCATACTCCTGTATTGTTGCCTGGAGAATCCCATAGAGAGAGGAGCCTGGTGGGCTACAGTCTATAGGGTCTCAACAAGTTGGACACGACTGGGTGACGTAGCATGCATGTGAGCACTTGATCAGGGTACTGGCTCTTGTCAACCTGCTACAAAGATATGTGAATTGGCCTCAGTGCCCATGGAAATTTTTGCTGTGAGTATCATGCAAAAATGTTATGCTACTGCTCCTCAAGCAACTGAGGAGTGTTTCCAGATGAATGCCAGCTTTCTGAGGGGACACACAATTTCCTGAAATACTTGCTGCTAATACATTTTGCTCAGACTGACTCCTACAACTTACTCTCACATTTCATGACTCAATCCAACAGTCCCCCTGAGAACCTTGTGAAGAGGAGTTATGGAGCCCCTTGCCCTTCTAGAGACATGGTGACATGTAGTGTTACATACTCGCTGGTCTTTTCAGTGCTTCATGTCAGAAGGCACAGAAGTCAGTCAGTCCCGAGATCGGTCATCATTTGTTAAGATATTATCTACAATTTTCCATTGTAAAACTTACTTTTCTGCTTTGTAATTAATCTGATTGTGTGATTGGTGTAGCGATATTTCAGATTATGTAACTTACCTGTTCCTTAACAGGTTCTTCTGCACTTCTTTTTTTTTTTGGCCATGCAGCATAGCATGTGGGATCCTAGTTCTTAACCACTAGACTGTCAGAAGATTCAACAGTTCTTCAACTAATAACTTTAATATCCATGGATAACAAGTTAGAATCAATTATTACTAGGGCGGTTGGAAAATCTTGATTTTTCTACACTTCTCATCTCTTCTACATTCATTGGTGAACTTTTTTGTCAAAAGGTACAAAATTTTCACTTACATTATATTTTAAAAAAATATTGACTTATTTATTTGGCTGCCTCAGGTCTTTCTTGTGTCACGGTCTTCTGCTGTGTCATATAGACACATGAACTCCCTAGCTGCACTGCTTAGTTCCCCACCCAGGGGTCAAACCCGAGTCCTCTGCATCGCAAGGCAGATTCTTAACCACTGGACGACCAGAAAGTCCCTTATTTACATTACTTTCATGGAAGTTGTAGGAACTTTATCTTGCTACCTCTGATGTAAGCTATGTGTGCATGCTCAGTCATGTCCAACTCTGTGCAACTCCATGGACTGTAGCCCGCCAGGCTCCTTTGTCCATAGAATTTTCCAAGCAAGAATACTGGAGTGGGTTGCCATTTCCTACTCCACTGATATAAGCTACTTCCATTTGTATCTTATATGTAATAATTTAATTAAAGCCTGTGAAATAAGAAGTGCCATTAGAAATATCAAAATAGTGGGTATGTGAGTATTAGCATCTCTCTCTCTCTCTTTTTTTTTTTTTTACTATTCAACTGCAGTTTATAGAATCCCAAGAGAACAGATACTGTAACACTCATATCCAGCCAGGGCATATAAAGGATATTTCAGAATTTACACTCTTCAAGCAATCATTGTTTGGTTCTAGCTGTTTTGTTGTCATAATTTTTTTTCTTCTCACTCTTACTGACATTTCTAGTCAACTTTACTCTTTAGTCCCCTTTATGTTGGCCAAATGATCATCAGGAGAGTAGAGACTGGCAGGGGTAATTAGACAAGAGATGGATAAGTGTTCGCATGTTCTAGTGCCTAGCTGTTATTCCTGCTTCCATCTTCAATCCTGCCTAATTAACAGGTCTGAAAGAGATTGTGATACCTTGTTTTAGTTTATATTTTCTAAGTAAATATATTATATCTACTATCCATCTATACATGCATTAATCCATTCATCCACCTATCCAGTCAATATTTGCTATCTATATCAAACACATCCTCATTGTCAGGCACTGTCCATGCTACCACGCATACAAGAATAGGATACATACAAGATGAATAGGATACGGTCCCTACTCTTAAATCAATGGTCTCCAATCATTTTGGCACCAGGGACCAGTTTTGTGGAAGACAATTTTTCCACAGACTGGGTGTGGGCTTGGTTTTGGGATGATCCAAGCATACTGTACTATTTGTGCACTTTATTTCTATTATAATTACATCAGCTCCACCTCAGATCATCAGACATTAGATCCCAGAGGGTGGGGACCCCTGCCTTAAAAACCTAATACCAAATAGGAATCAATCCTCCTCTAAGGCCCTCTCTCTTTTCTTTTCCAGTTATTTCCTCTAAACTATGAGCATTTCCTTGTGTTTTTAACCCCTCAGTGAAACTGCAGATCAAGTCTCCTTTTTTCTCCCCAGTGTTACTTTTAATAGATTTGTTATATTCATTCTGGGACCAGTAACAGCATTCTTTGATTGTAGCTCTCTTTAAGACAATTATAATCCACCACGACATTTAAGCAACACCTAGATCCCTTATGCTGGCCAATGATGATCAGGAAGGTGAGATGCATAATTAGACACAATGGATAATATTACTAGTCCAGCTGCCCTTATTTAAAAAAATCATTGAAAATACAGTTTTGTTCTAATGAAATATATAACTATCCATTATACATGATAATTAACCAGAAAGCTTTTATACAAACCATTTTACAGTATACTAACACATAATAATGGAACTTAAAGATGGATAAGGATACCCCTACTGCAAAACAAAAGGACTCAATTATTAGGACAGGACTTTTGTGAACTTCCGTGGGGAGGCATGGTGGGATGATTCGAAAGCATACTGTACATTGTGCATTTATCTAGTAAAAATTTACATCAGTCCACCTTCGATCATAGATAAGTCTCAGGGTGGGTGCACTGCTGAAAACCTAATGACTAATGAGGAGTGATCTAGGAGGCTCTCGATTTCTTGTCCAGTAATTCCGTATTGGAAATATGTAAATTAAACACTGCTTCTTATGATATGCATATGCTATGCATATGAACAGTCCTGGTTGGCATGTTCACCCGGAGATTCCCTTACACAGTTCGCCAGTTCATCAGTTCCGATCAAGGCTTCTTTTGAGGACTGTTACTCACATCTGCCCCTTCAGAATCACAGCCTTGGGGGGAGTGAAATGGCTTGTGTAACTCAATGAAGCTGTGAACCCTGGTGTGCAGGGCCACCCCAGACAGACTGAAGAGTCTGAGAAAATGTGGTCCATTGGAGGATGAAATGGCAACCCATTCCAGTATTCTTGTCTTGAAAGTTTCATGGACAGTATGAAAAAGTGAAAAGATATGACACCAGAAGATGAGCACCCCCAGATTGGAAGGTGTCCAATACACTACTGGGGAAGAGCAGAAGGCAATTACTAAAAGCTCCAGAAAGAATGAAGCAGCTGGGTCAAAGCGGGAACAATGTTCAGTTGTGGATATATCTGGTGGTGAAAGTAAAGTCAAATGTTGTAAAGAACAATACTGCATAGAAACCTAAAATGTTATGTCCATGAATCAAGGTAAATTGCACATAGTCAAGCAGGAGATAACAAGATTGAACACTGACATTTTAACAATCAGTGAACTAAAATGGATGGGAATGAGCGAATTTAATTCAGATGACCATTATATCTACTACTGTGGGCAAGAATCCCTTAGAAGAAATGGAGTAGCCATCATAGTCAACAGAAGAGTCCAAAATGCAGTACATGGGTGCAGTCTTACAAATGAAAGGATGATCTCAGTTTACTTCCAAGGCAAACCATTCAATATCACAGTAATCCAAGTTTATGCCCCAACCACTAGTGCCAAGGAGGCTGAAGTTGACCAGTTCTATGAAGACCTACAAAACCTTCTAGAACTAACACACACACACACACACACACCCACAAAAACCAAGATGTTCTTTTCATCACAGGAGACTGGAATGAGGAAGTCAAATGAGGAAGTATCTCTTTCCCTTTGAGGGAAATGAGGAAGTCAAGAGATACCTGGAATAGCAGGCAAGTTTGGACTTGGAGTTCAAAATGAAGCAGGACAAAGGTTAACAGAGTTTTGTCCAGAGAACAGGCTGATCATAACAAACACCCTTTTTCAACAACACAAGAGATGACTGTACACATAGACATCACTAGATGGTCAATACCACTATGTCCCTATAGCCAATGATGGAGAAGCTCTAGACAGTCAGTAAAAACAAGACCTGGAGCTGACTGTGGCTCAGATCATGAACTCCTTATTGCAAAATTCAAGCTTAAATTGAAGAAAGTAGGTAAAACCACTAAGCCATCCAGGTAGGGCTTCAATCAAATCCCTTATGATTATAAGGTAGAGATGATGGATAGATTCAAGGATCTAGTGCCTGAAGAACTATGGACAGAGGTTCATAACACTGTACAGGAGGCAGTGACCAAAACCATTCCAAAGAGAAAGAAATGCAAGAAGGCAAAGTGGTTGTCTGAGGAGGCCTTACAAATAGCTGAGAAAATAAGAGAAGTGAAAGGCAAAGGAGAAAGGGAAAGACATACCCAACTGAATGCAGAGTTTCAGAGAATAGCAAGGAGAGATAAGAAAGCCTTCATATGAAAACAATCCAAAAACAAAATAGAGGGAAACAATAGAATAGGAAAGACTAGAGATCTCTCAAAGAAAACCAGAGATACCAATGGAACATTTAATGCAAAGATGTGCACAATAAAGGACAGAAATGGTAAGAACCTAACAGAAGTGGAAGAGATTAAGAAGTGGCAAGAGAACTGCACAAAGATGATCTTAATGACCCAGATAACCACGATTGTGTATTTACTCACCTAGAGCCAGACGTCCTGGAGTGTGAAGTCAAGGCTGTGATAGGAATCATTACTAGAACAAACCGAGATGGAATTCCAGCTGAGCTATTTAAAATCAGAAAAGATGATGCTGTTAAATGCTGCACTCATTATGCTAGCAAATTTGGAAAGCTCAGCAGTGGCCACGGGACTGGAAAAGATCAGTGTTCAATCCAATCCCAAAGAAGGACAAAGCCAAAGAAGGTTCAAACATACAATTGCACTCATTTTACATGTTAGGAAGGTAATGCTCAAAATCCTTCAAGCTAGACTTCAGCATTTCGTGAACCAAGAACTTCCAGATGTACAAGCTGGGAATAGAAAAGGCAAAAGAATCAGAGGTCAAATTGCTAACATTCACTGGACCTCAGATAAAGCAAGGGAATTCCAGAAAAACATCTACTTCTGCTTCATTGATTACATTAAAGCCTTTGACTGTGTGGATCACAACAAACTGGAAAATTCAGAAATGGGAATACCAGACCACCTTACCTGTTTCCTGAGAAACTTGTGTGGGGGTTAAGAAGCAACAGTTAGAACCAGACATGAAACAACTGACTGGTTCAACACTGGGGAAAGAGTATGACAAGACTGCATATTGTCACCCTATTTATTTAACTTACATGCAGAGTACATCATGGGAAATGCTGGGCTGGATGAATCACAAGCTGGAATCAAGATTGTCAGGAGAAATATCAACAACCTCATGCAGATAATGGCAGTCTAATGGCAGAATGTAAAGAGGAACTAAAGAGCCTCTTGATGAAAGTGAAAGAGGAGAGTGAAAAAGCTGGCTTAAAACTCAACATTCAAAAGATGAAGATCATGGCATCCAGTCCCATCATTTCATGGCAAATAGAAGGGGGAAAAGTGGAAACTGAGACAGATTTTATTTTCTTAGGGTCCAAAATCACTGCAGCCATGAAATTAAAAGATGCTTGCTCCTTGGAAGCAAAGTGTGACAAACCTAGACAGTATGTTATAAAGCAGAGACATCACTTTGCCTGAAAAGTCTAGTCAAAGCTATGATTTTTCCAGTAGTCATGTATGGATGTGACAGTTGGACCATAAAGAAGACTGAGTGCTGAAGAAGTGATGCTTTTGAAATATGGTTCTGGAGAAGACTCTTGAGAGTCCCTTGGACTGCAAGGAGATCAAACCAGTCAATCCTAAAGAAAATAAGTCCTGAATATTCATTGGAAGGTTTTTTACTGAAGCTGAAGCTCCAATACTTTGGCCACCTGATGCGAAGAGCTGATTCATTGGAAAAGACCCTGATGCTGGGAAAGATTGAAGGCAGGAGGGGAAGGGGGCAGCAGAGGATGAGACAGTTGGATGGCATCACTGACTCAATGGACATGAGTTTGAGCAAACTCCGGGACATAGTGAAGGACAGAGCAGCTTGGCTTGCTAGAGTCCACGGGGTCACAAAGGGTTGAACATGACTTAGCGACTGAACTACAGCGATATCCTTGTCTGCTTCTTCTAGGAAGCTGAGAACTGCTAAGTAGCATTTCTTGGCCTCTTCTTTTTAGACCACTTCTTAGAGGAATTGTATATTTCTCTCACCTGCAGTGAAATGACATGGATAGAAAACATGATATAAAGGCAAGGGAGAAAAGTATTTGTTGTAAGGGGACAGATACAATTCTAAAGAACATTTATGATTTCTTTTCCCAATATAATCCCTTGATAATTCTGTGTGAGAGAAAATAATGTTAATACAGTATTTCATCAAATTTTAGAGAATGTAGCTCATGTTATTCTTTTTAGGAGCTACACTAACCATTAACAATGCTAATCTACCTAAATTACATTTGTGGTGGTCAATCTATATAATTCTTTTTAATTATCTTGGTTTTGGGTATGGTTTTCCTCAACATGAGAATATACTATAGAGTATTCAGAGGGCTATAATTTTTCCCCCACAGGAAGAAATAGTTAGCAATGGTTAACTATTACTAACTAGCTATTGCAATGGTTATTTCATTTTTGTACTTACAAAGTAAAATTTAGAACATTTTCTGTGGTTACTTAATTCAGTTGTTAATGAAGAAAGGTATATCACAATAGCTTTTTAAAACATTTTTCAATATCTATTGATGAATTTATTCTCTTTAAAGTATGTTCATTGGTAACAATTTCAGTGGTAAAATGTCATAATTTAACTCTAATGGTCATTATCTCATTTGACCCACACAACTATTTGAAGAAGATAAGGAATGTATTATCATCATTTGTCAGATAAGCAGAGCCTTAAAGAGACTCTTGTCCATGCCTTGGGCCTTGTCCATGCCCATACATCTTAGGGCCAGAGATAAAAACAGAACTGAGGCCTCCTGATTCCTGGACCCATTATAGCATACTATCTACCTTCCTAGTTGCTTTAAAAAAAAAAATTATTTACTTATGTATTTATTGGCTGTGCTGGGTCTTTTCATTGCTGCGGGCTTTTCTCTAGTTACAGCAAGTGGAGGCTTCTGTCTAGTAGCGGTGCTGGGGCTTCTTATTTCGGTGGCTTCCCTGTTGCAAGACCCCAGGCTCAATAGCTGTGGTGCACTAGCTTAGTTGCTCCGTGGCACATGCGATCTTTTCAGACTAGCAATCTAACCTATGTCTCCTGCATTGGCAGGCAGAAAGATTCTTTACCACTGAGCCACCAGGGAAGTCCCCTAGTTGCTCCTGAAATCTGTGATCTGTTGCATACGAAGGAAGTGCCAAAGAAAAATTATATCAGTAAAATAAGCAATGTACTAGTTGGGAATCTAATAAAATATGATCAAACTACATTGTTTTCCTTTGGTCTTGTTCTTACTTATTCTAGATCAAAAAGGAATAAATAAATTCATACTACCAGAAATTTACTGAGAAACTGGTTATTTCACAGTTTTGAGAATTTTGTGCCCAATACTAATTCACATATCATCCTTTATTTGGAAATCTTTTGTATTATTCTGGACCAAAATAGTTCTAGTAATATTAGAAATGTTGCTGAATCTGATTCATTTTTGATAATTAAAATCTGTGACATTGCAGATCAATTAAATTAGCTTCACTCAATAGACCTTATGACTTACAGACAGTTTAGGTTCTTGGTAAAAATGATCTTTTCAGTAGAGCATAAGAAAAGAATGTCTCTTTCACTTTTTAGTTTGAGTTTAAAACTAGGGATAATTTTATGATTGTTTAGGCCCTATTCACTGCTAAGCCCTTGCAATTTTATTCTATACATGCTCTGGCTAGGGAGAACACTGTCCAATTTACAAAGACATTTTTTCTTTAAAGAATGCCTGTTGATTCCAGATATAAAATTGACTGATGTCAAACATTTAAAATAAAAATAAAAGTTATAGAAGGCAGAGATGTGATGGGGAAATTACTCTTGATTTGAGTCTCAAAAAAATAATGGGGTAGAGCTTAATATATGTAGTAGAAACTCACTGAATGTTTGTATATGAATTAGTTAACATGTATTCATGACATATATCTTAACTTTTGTCTTTTCTAGAAAACCAGTGACATCCACAGTCTAGGTTAGGAAATCCTATTGTTTCTATTGCACCTCAGCACATACTTCTGTAGCAATTTGTCATCAGTGGTGTTGTTGAGATTAATATCATTTTTATTACTACATTTACTAGGACTGCCAGAGACAGAGGCAGTGAGATTAACTCATCTTCCAAGGTTACACAGTTGGTAAAGAAAGAGTCATTAGTCATCACTTACTATCCTTTATTATACTCGTTTTACTTGTCTCTCTGCTGCACTATTGATTCTTTGTGGATTACACCTGAGTAATCAACTTCTACAATAACAAGAGCAACCAATATTCTTTGAGTAGTCCTACTGCTTTACATGGCTGACCTCATTTAAATCTCACAACATACATATGCTTAGGTACCATTATTCAACTGATTTTACCATAAGATACATTCAGTAGTTATTTCATTTAAGACAAACCACAAAACTGAAATGATTTCAAAAGGCTATAATTATTTTTCACATTTTATTTATTGATGATTTTAAAATAACCTTTATTCTTCAGAATAGATTGAATGTAAATGAAAATTGCAAAGTACAGTGTTCTTATATATACCCCACACAGTTTCCCTTATTATTAACATCTCACTTTCGTATTGCATTATTTGTCACAGTTACTAAGCCAATATTGAGTCAGTACTTTATTCAAACTTTCTCAGTGTTTCTTTTTCCATTCCAGGATCCCATCCAAAATACTATGTTACTTTTAGTTTTCAGGTCTCCTTAAACTCCTCTTGTCTATTACAGTTTCTCAAACTTTCCTTGCTTTTGATGAACTTAGTTTTGTGGAGAACTAAGATATTTTCACTTCCCTGGAGGCTCAGATGGTAAAGCGTCTGCCTACAATGCAGGAGATCTGGGTTCAATCCCTGGGTCGGGAAGATCCCCTGGAGAAGGAAATGGCAACCCACTCCAATATTCTTGCCTGGAAAATCCCATGGATGCAGGAGCCTGGGAGGCTACAGTCCATGGGGGTCACAAAGAGTTGGAAATGACTGAGCCACTTCACTTTCTTTTCCAGATTTATCTACCTACCAAAAAGTTACTTTTTTTCCTTCCCTTTCCACATTGTACTCTTTGGAAAGAAGTTACTACAAGCAGCCTTCACTTAGGAAGTGGGGTGTTATATCCCACCCTGTCGAGTGGTAAGTAGCTGCCTAATTTTTTAGAATTCTTCTGCAAGGGATTTCTCTCTTCTTCCCCATATATTTATTTTTTCAATCACTTCTATCTGTATGGACTCATGGATCATATTTTACACTTTGGGTTACAAGGCAATACTACTTTCTCTATTTTTTTTTTTTTTTTTTTTGCTCAAAGTATTCCAGCCCTGGGCACTGGGAACTCTTCCAGTTGTTTCCTGTGTCTCTTTGTCAAAACTCACACCAATTTGCATTTTTTTCCTTGAGCATTTCTTGACTTCCTGGTACTAAAAGATGTTCTGGGATCATCTAATACATTCCTACCCCAGTCCTCGAATCAGTCATTTTATCCTTGTTTACTTTGATGGGAGAATAGTGTGAGGAACCAAAATCTGCGTACTAAGTGTGCCTGCTGCCAGAAGGGTGTCAGTGTCTCTTAAGCCCTCTCAGCTGACAGAGCAAAGATACATGTGTATATACACATCTCTATCAATAAATTGAGCTAATCGTGATTTTATATGGATTTCTCCACCTCTATTACCACATGGATTATTTATAATAATGTTTGCCTTGCTTATTTATAAGCTTGCACTTCAGCAGTGAGAGACCCGACTCATGCTATTCTCCATCCAGTTACTCAATTGTTGTTCTGGCGGACTCATACACCAATATCAGATAAGGTTGATAAGGAAACGCCCTTATCAACTAAAGTACATTGCCCATGAGCATTTCCTTTTGCCTTTAGTCTGAAAGACTCTATTCACTTCCAAATCTACTAGGGCAGCAAATTTTACCCTGACCCCCTTCAATGTGGTTGTTCCATACATTCTGTAATACAATTACATTCTTTTGTCATAGCCTGTATTCCATCCTGGTATTCCCCAACCTTCTCAATGAATAATATGTTAAGGCTCACTCTTTGCTCTAAAGTTCTATGGATTGTGAGAAATGCATAGTGCTATTTATCTACCATCACAGTATCATATACAATAATTTTATCACCCTACACAATTTCTTGTACTAGACATATTTAGCCTCTTCCTATCTCCCTGAGCCCTTTGGAAACCACAGATCTTTTTACTTTCTCCATAGTTTTGCCTTTTCAGAAATGTCAAATATTGGAATCGTACAGTATGTAGCCCTTTTCACGCTAGTTTCTTTCACTTAGCAATATACATTTAAGTTTCATCCATGTCTTTCATGTCTTATTTCTTTGTTTTGCTGAATAATATTCCACTGTATGGATATACTACAATTTCTGTATCCATTCCTTTATGGGAGAGCAGGTTGGATGCTTTCAGTTTTTGGTGGTTATGAAAAAGCTGCTATACATATCCATGTGCAGCTTTTTGTGTAGACATAAATTTTCAGATTAGTTGGGGAAATATTCATGAATATGGTTTCTAGATTGCATGGTAAGACTATGTTTAGCATTGTAAAAAACTGCCAAACTGCCTTCCAGAGTGGCTGTACCACTTTGCATTTCTGCTACCAGTGAATGAGAGTTTCTCCTAATGTGTGCCTTCAGCAGCAATTGGTGTTACCAAGGTTTCTTTTCTTTTCTTTTAAATTTAGCCATTCGAATAGGCATTTAGTAGTTTCTCATTGTTTTAATTTGCTCTTCTCTAATGACTCATGATACTGAGCCTCCGACCTGTTTGTTTGCCATCTGTTTATTTTCTTTGGTGAAATGGCCGATTCTCTTGCTTAATTTTAAACTGAGTTGTTTTATTACTGTTGAATACTAAGAATTTGTTGAATACTAAGAATTCTTTTTATATTTTGGATACAAATCCTTTATCAGAAAAATGTTTTGCAAGCATTTTATCTAAGTCTGTGGCTTGTTTTTTCATTTTCCTAACAGTCTCTAACAGAGCAGGAATTTTTAATTTTAATGACTTATCAGTTTGTTTGTTTGTTTTTGGCTGTGCCATGTGACATGCGGGATCTTAGTTCCCTGACCAGGGATTGAACCCATGCTCCCTGCAGTGGAAGTGTAGAGTCTTAGCCACTGAACTGACAGGGCAGCCTCTTAATTTTTTTTTTTCATGAATTGTGACTTTGGTGTTATATCTAAAAACTCATCACCAAAACCAAGGTCACCTAGATTATATCCTGTGTTTTCATCTAGAAGTTTTATTATTTTACATTTTATACTTAGGTCTGTGATCCAGTTTGAGTTAATTCTGGTGAAAGATGTGTGGTCTCTATCTATGTTTTTATTTTGTATATGGACACGTTTTTTTCCAGAACAACTTGTTGAAAAGACTATTCCTTTTCCATTGAATTGCCTTTGTACTTTTGTCAAAGATCAGTTGGCTATATATGTGTGTCTATTTCTGGGGTTCTATTGTTCTGTGTATACATCCTTTTCTCAGTGTCACCCTGTCTTGATGACTGTAGTCATCAACTCCCGAAATCAAGCAGTGAAAGTTCTCCAATTTTGTTCTTTTTCAGTATTGTGTTAGCTAGTCCAGGTCTCTTTTTTTTAATTGAAGTATAATTGACCTATAAGACTATGTTATTTCCAGGTGCATAACATAAGTGACTCAATATATGTATACATTACAAAATGATGACCATGATGTCTAGTTACCATGTCACCCAACAAAGTTGTTACAATATTATTAATTGTATTTCCCCATCTTTACATTTAATCCCTGTCACTCATTTTTTTTTCTTGGTAACTGGAAGTTTATCTCCCTCACCTATTTCACTCATCCCCTATGCCCTTCCCCTCTGGCAACCACATTTGTTCTCTGTATCTATGACTGTTCTACTACATTTTTTTCATTTGTTTTGCTTTTAGTTTCCACATATAAGTGAAATCATACAGAATTTGTCTTTCTAAATTTGATTTATTTATTTTTAGCCTAATACCATCTAGGTCCATCCATGTGGTCACAAATATAAAGATTTCATTCTTTTTTATGGCTGAATAATAAATCTACTGTGTGTGCGGATATATCTCTATCCGTGTGTGCATGTATGCTAAGTCACTTCATTTGTGTCTGACTCTATGATCCTATGGATTGCAGCTACCAGGCTCCCCTGTCCATGGGATTCTCCAGGAAGAATACTGGAGTGGATTTCTATGCTCTCCTCCAGAGGATCTTCCCAACCCAGGGATTGAACCCTGGTCTCCTGCATTGTAGGCAGGTTCTTTACCACTAGCACCACCTGGGAAGCCCATCTATATCTATAGCTATATCATCTATCTAGCTATACACATCTTCTTTATCCAGTCATCTATTGATGGATGTGATAGGCTTTATTTTCTTGGGCTCCAAAATCATTGCAGATGGTGACTGCAGCCATGAAATTAAAAGATGCTTGCTCCTTGGAAGAAAAGTTATGACCAACCTAGGCAACATATTAAAAAGCAGAGACATTACTTTGCCAACAAATGTCCATCTAGTCAAAGCTCTGGGTTTTCCAGTAGTCATGTATGGATGTTACAGTTGGATTATAAAGAAAGCTGAGAGCCAAAGAATGATGCTTTTGAACTGTGGTGTTGGAGAAGACTCTTGAGAGTCCCTTGGACTGCAAGGAGATCCAACCAGTCAATCCTAAAGGAAATAAGTCCTGAATATTCATTGGAAGGACTGATGCTGAAGCTGAAACTCCAATACTTTGGCCACCTGATGAGAAGAGCCGACTCACTGGACAAGACCCTGATGCTGGGGAAGATTGAAGGCAGGAGGAGAAGGGGACGACAGAGGATGAGATGGTTGGATACCATCACTGACTCAATGGACATGAGTTTGAGCCAGCTGTGGGAGTTGGTGATGGACAGGGAGGCCTGGCGTGCTGCAGTTTATGGGGTCACAAAGAGTGAGACATGACTGAACAACTGAACTGAACTGATTGATGGGTACTTAGATTGCTTCAATATCTTGGCTATTGTATATAATGCTGCAATAAAACTAGTGTTTTTAATTTCTTTGGAAATATACCCAGAAATGGGATTGCTGGGCCACATGGCAGTTCTATTTTTAATTTTTTGAGAAACCTTCATATGTTTTCCATAGTGACTGCATTAACTTACATTCCCACCAACAGTGTGCAAAAGTCCCCTTTTCTCCACATCCTTGCCAGCCCTTGTATTTCTTGTCTTTTTGATAACAACAATTCTCACACGTGCAAAGTGCTATCTCATTGTGGTTTTCATTTGCATTTTTCTGATGATAGAGATGTTGAGCATCTTTTCATGTGCCTGTCAGCCATCTGTATGTCTGCTTCATAAAAAAACATCTATTCTGATCCTCTGCTTACTTTTTATTTTTTATTGACTTCCAAATTTTATTTTTCTTTCAATTACATTATTTTAAAAATTTATTTATTTTTTAATTAAGAGATAATTGCTTAACACAATTTTGTTGTTTTCCGTTGAATCTCAGCACTTTTTAATCAGTTTGTTTCTTTGATATTGAATTCTTTGTATATTTTGGTAATTGACTCCTTATCAGATATATCATTTTCCATGATCTGATGGGCAATTTTAAAAGAGTATTTAAACTGCTGTGTGAGAAGGAGGAAAGACATGTATGCAGAGAGAGCAGTTAAGGGGTGGATGAAGTGATTAAGGTGAGAAGGAGATGATGGAAGCTTAGGTTAAAGTGTATGCAGTGGAGCTGAGCGAAGTGGAAGGAGTCAAGATATGTTTTGCAGTAGCAGTGATAGGACTTGGTCATGGATTGGATATGGGTGGTAAGGGAGGGTAAAGTGTCAGTGATGGCTTGGGGCATGTGTAGTAACGAATATGAAGCAAGAACAGACATGGGGAAATATGTTCTAACATCTCAGATTCAGATGCCGGAGGCCCATCAAAGACAAAGTACCACACAAGCTGTGAGATTTATGAACTTGAAAGAAGGCTGTACACTGGAAATATACATTTGGGAGTTATAAAAAGATGGCAATCAATGCCATGAGAATGGATCAAAGGGCAGGAGGTGTACTGTAAGAGTTCTGATAGTCAAAGATCAGAAAGAATAGGAGGAGCTAGTGAAAAAGAATGAGAAAGGGGGAGCAGATGTAAATGACAGTAGTGAAGCCAAGACTTTCCTTCAGTTATTGCCTTTTAATTTTGTCCATGGATTCTTCAGGGTCACAGCTGTTTCTCCAAGGTCTAAAGGAGGTCATTCACTTTTGTGCAGTTTTTCTTCTCATGTGAGTGTCCTACTGAACAGCTGCTGGGCCCCAAACACTTCAACTCATCACTAGCAGCTTTCTTTAAATTCAATCACATATGGCCATTTTCCTGAAGGCATCCCCAGAATAAATATCAAGATGGCTGGTGAAAGATGGCTTCTGCAGTCAGCTAAACGATGGCCTGGAATCAAGAGTCAGGTTTTCAATACAAGTCCTTGAAATTCAGCCAATCTCTTTATCACATGAATTGGTTTTCTCTCAAGGGTCTCTTTTATCTTCTGCTATGGTGAAACCAGACTGACTGCCAGTAATGGGAAGGTAAGAGCAAGATGGAGAAGTGTTCTCCTTAACACTTTTCATTTATCATCAGATTTCATGATCAAGGTCTATATCATTGGTGAAGATGGTGATAATATAGGATGTAGTAAATAAAAGAACTATAAACTTAGAAATACTCAGTTGAGTGTGATAGAATCTTTCTGGATTAGAATGAAGCCAGGAAGAACTGGGAGCAATACTGTGGTTTGACACTCCTCACTAGGTCCTTGAATGCACAATATGGCCTTGAAGTATAACTAGGTGAGGAGAGATAGGACCAGTAGCACTGATCTATAAAAGAGTCTAGACTGGGTGTACATTATTGAGGAACTCAAAATAATGAATATTCAGTGCAAGATGTTTGGAGATGAGATTCTTGGGAAGGGAGTAGTGTTTGCTCCTGAAAGTGTAGATCAGAATTTCCAGAAGTTACACAGTTTGAAAAAGACCATTCTGATTCATAATTCTAGTGGAGGTGGTGATGAGTGAGCCTCAGTTCAGTTCAGTTCAGTCACTCAGTCGTGTCCAACTCTTTGCAACCCCATGAACTGCAGCACGCCAGGCCTCCCTGTCCATCACCAACTGCCAGACTTTACCCAAACTCATGTCCATTGAGTCTATGGTGCCATCCAACCATCTCATCCTTTGTTGTCCCCTTTTCCTGCTGCCCTCAATCCTTCCCAGAATCAAGTCTTTTCAAATGAGTCAGCTATTTGCATCAGGTGGCCAAAGTATTGGAGTTTCAGCTTCAACATCAGTCCTTCCAATGAACATCCAGGACTGATCTCCTTTGGGATGGACTGGTTGGATCTCCTTGTAGTCCAAGGGACTCTCAAGAGTCTTCTCCAACACCACAGTTCAAAAGCATCAATTCTTCGGCACTCAGCTTTCTTTATAGTCCAACTCTCACATCCATACATGACCACTGGAACAACCATAGCCTTGACTAGATGGAACTTTGTTGACAAAGTAATGTCTCTGCTTTTTAATATGCTGTCTAGGTTGGTCATAACTTTCCTTCCAAGGAGTAAGCATCTTTTAAAAGTTTCATGGCTTCAATCACCATCTGCAGTGATTTTGGAGCCCCCAAAAATAAAGTCAGCCATTGTATCCACTGTTTCCCCATCTATTTGCCATGAAGTGATGGGACTGGATGCCATGATCTTAGTTTTCTGAATGTTGAGCTTTAAGCCAACTTTTTCACTCTCCTCTTTCATTTTCATCAAGAGGCTCTTTAGTTCTTCACTTTCTGCCATAAGGGTGGTGTCATCTGCATATCTGAGGTTATTGATATTTCTCCCGGCAATCTTGATTCCAGCATGTGCTTCTTCTAGCCTAGCATTTCTCATGATGTACTCTGCATATAAGTTAAACAAGAAGGGTGACAATATATAGCCTTGAGTGAGCCTAACTTATGCTTTATCCCCAGCCTCCAATATGCACTGTTAAAAATTATTATAGGGACTTCCCTGGTGGTTCAGTGGTTATTTAAGACTCCAACTTCTACTGCAGGGGGTGTGGTTTGATCCCTGGTTGGGAAACTAGATCCTGCATGCCACAATTAAAAGATTCCCCATGATCAACAAAAAGACCCTGTATGCTGCAACTAAGACCTGGTGCAGCCAAATAAATAAATAAACAGTAGAAACATGTGATTCTAGATTGAGGAGAAATCAGAGTCCACCAAGGCCTTTGCATTTATGACTCTCTCATTTCATTTAACTCTTTCTTCAAAGATCCTTTTCTTGGTACTTCTTTTTTTGAGCATTGCATTTTAAATGGAACTAAGATCCCACATGCTGAGTGGTCTGGCCACCAAAAAAAATGAAAAGATAAAAAAGACAAACAGAAAAAAATTATTATAATAAATCCAGCAAAATATAAATAAACTGTGAAAATACATTTGTAACATATATAACAAACTGTTAGGGCTATAGTCCGTGGGGTCACAAAGAGGAGAACATGACTGAAGCAACTTAGCACACACACACAGAGCAATAACTTTATTACATAAAATCTCTTATAAATCAGTAAGAAAAATAGATGCAACTAATAGAAAGTATACAGTGAATACAAGTAGACAATTCTCAAAAGAAAGAAGCTTAAATGCCAATAAACATGCTTAACTGTTAGGCAACAGTAAATATCATTATCAGCTTATCTGACTGGTAATGATTATAAAACATAATTAAATTCAGCAAGAATAATGGGGTGTAGAGAAATGAGCACACTTTCATAATTTTGGTGGAATTATGAACTGATATACTTCTGGAGGTTAATCAATCATCAGGTACCCCAAATTTTAAATTAAAGCTCCCTGACCCAGAAATTTCCCTTGCAGAAATTTATGCTAAGAATATAGACAAGTTCACAAAATTGTGCATACTGGGATACTAATAGTTAAATTGCTACAATAGCTCAAGTTGGAAACAATCTAAATTGCAGAGACTAAATAAATTGTGGTATATCCATATAATGGAATATTACATAGTCAGTATTTTTGCATTGAAAAGTGTTCCTAATCTATTGTTGTTTTTAGAAAGCAGATTATAGAATAGCATTAAAATAAGAATTTTTGTAAAGAGAAAAGAGCTTATATAGACATGTAATGCGTGCACGCTAAGTCACTTCAGTCGTGTCTAACTCTGTGTGACCCTATGGACAGCAGCCCACCAGGCTCCTCTGTCCACGGGGTTCTCTAGGCAAGAATACTGGAGTGGGTTGCCATTTCCTTTTCCAATAGATGTGTAAAAATCTGGAAAAATAAGAGAGATGAGATTGTGAGGGATTTTCACTTCATTGTTTTATTTGTTTAATTTTTTCAACACACAAGAATTATCAGGAGAATCAATATCCACTTCATATAATAAAAATAATTAAACATAAGGTAACAGAAAAGTAAACATCCTAAAAAAATTTTAATGAAACATGCCTTAAGGCAAAGGTTGTAATTCCAAACTAGCTAAGAATATATGTGGCTCAGCTGGTAAAGAATTCGCCTACAGTATGGGAGACCTGGGTTCGATCCCTGGGTTGGGAAGATCCCCTGGAGAAGGGAAAGGCTACCCACTCCAGTATTCTAGCCTGGAGAATTCCATGGACTGAATAGCCCATGAGGTCACAAAGAGTCGGATACAACTGAGTGATTCACTTTCACTTTCTTTCATGGTGTAATGGATACTACATACTTTTTTACCTTTATGGAGTAGGTGTGGAATGGTCAATGGAATTAACAGAAAACAAGAATAGACAGTAATTACTATTACCATTGATTTTCTTCATTTTCTGTGAGTATGATCCACTTGGCAACATTTACTTCTGTAAGATTCAGGGTCTCTCTACTGCTCTTTATCAGACTTCCTTTCACTCCTGACTCAACAGATTTTTAGGTTCTGCTTTGAAAGCACAGGTTGCTGACAATATTGACAACATGGAAATATAGAAACACTAGGGGGAAAAAAGTGGATAGCTTGATTTATATTCTTAACTCTGTATGGGCTGGAAGACATTTAAAATATATTTTGTTATTTTATGTAAAATAATCTTATTATAATCACATCCTTTCCTTTAGTTTTTGTAGGTAACTCTGTTGTATTTATAGTCATTCCCCAAGAAAGAACTCCATTCTTAAAATTTTGTAGATACCAACCATACATGCTTGTATTTGATTTTGTTCTGAATAATGCCACCAAGATCTTGGTTAGATGACTGCCACTCTAGCTGAGTGGACATGCAGTTCTCCTTCTGTTCCACAGAGTAGGTAGACTTTGGGTTTGGTCAACCAGTGGTGTTTGTACACACCTTGTGAATTGAGGACTGGCCGGTCAGTCTCCATGCTGGGTGATAGGTCAGGGCAGGTAAGTTCTAGGGCTCTGGTTCTTGGTGTATGTTTGGACAGCCCATAAATGCAAACAAACATACTACTCCACCGGGTAGGTCATGGAGGCGGTGCAAGTGCCCTGCCGGATGTTTCTGTCATCCCTTGTCTAGGATTTTCGTACATGTGACAGGCGCCCCCTAGTGAACAGAGGCACTTAAGTTGGCCTCGCTGTAAAAAAGAGGCTGGGAAACCATCTGAAATGGTTTTAAGAATTTGACACTGTATTAAACAAGTAGAGATGCTGAGATTTTGCAAATGTGAAAGGAAAAGAGGGCAGGGATCTGTTCTCCAAATAAAGTATTTAGGATCTCACAATGCAGAAATAGTAGTCAATTTTCTAGATGAAATTCAAACTAATCTGAACCTTGCCAGACTATCAAAATAGAAGAGTAAATTGTCGATCACTATCCACTCTTATCCACTCCAGTATTCTTGTTTAGGAAATCTCATGGACAGAGGAGACTGGTGGGCTACAGTCCACAGGGTCACACAAGAGTCAGACGGGACTTAGCAACTAAAACAACAATCCACTCCCCAAACTTGACAGGATGTTTTATACATAGTGTATAGCTTCTAGAATCGGACAGATACACATTAAATTTAGGTTGAGACTTGAGAAAGCATATTTCAATCCAAAAACCTTTAGTCTGGCTTTTGATAAATTATATTTTGTTTGGTTAATTTAAAAAAAGAAAAGAGCATTTAATGAAGACTATGGTTGCTTCATGGGGTCACAAAGAATCGGACACGACTGAGCGACTGAACTGAACTGATGGTTGCTTGTGCAGTACATCAGTTACTTTTAGTTATCTCTTCTTTCATTAAAATGTCTGCCACGTACAGTTCTTTTTATGTTCTAAAAAAATATATTATCATTTTGACATCATCATAAATACTTATTATTATTTATAGTACCGGGTTGGGTCTTCGAAAAGGAACCCAAAGTAATTCTTATCCTCCAGGATGCTTCCAATATGAAATAAAATCAAAGATCATATAACAGGTCAACTGGAAAACAAATAAATAACTATGACAAAAGATAGTATTCAGATTATTTTAATACTGTCAAAGAGTATTTAATACTGCACTCAAAGGACTGTATTTATTGATGAATCAGTGGCCTTTAACCGAGCATCCTAAACCAACAATTGGTGAAAAGATTACCCAAAAAGTAGGCGACATGCTTAAACATCGAGTAGGGGAAAAGGTTATTGGACTATTCTCAAAGGTCTTATTTGATGTCAGAAGCAAATTATGAACTGAGTGTAGTGTAGTTTTGCTACTTTTTAGAGGTTCACTTTTCAGGGGTAAGATTATCTTATTGCCTCCTACCTTCTTCTTCTTACCTAAACAATAAACAAACAACTCTTCCCTCTTTTGCCTAGATTGTCTTTTGTCTCCTGAGTAATCATCCTTTCAGATTCACCACAACTCCTTCAGGTCTGAGCAGACTTCTCTAACTGTAAGGCCTCTCTAGGCCCTCTTTCTTCTAATGACCTCGTTTAACTATTATAACCTCATTTAACAATTACACTGCTTTGATCACTCCCTGAATATTAAAAGTCTCTACCGAACAATAAACGCAAGCGTTTATTCAAATTGTTAACTTGTTAATGATTTAGCTCCCCAAAGTCCATTCTCCATCACCGTAGCTCAGAAGACAAATAACCTTTTTCTTATTTAGAAGGATAACTTCAGCATCTCCCTTATCGTGGTGACATCTGTGCAGGCTGAGGTGAAACAAACAAACAAAAACCCAAGGGACATCGAAATGATTGACAGGTAAGGACCAAAGCACGTCGCCTGGCTCAGCCTTGCCCACAAGACGCCCATCCTCCCCGCGTCCTGTTTGCTAAGATGCATCCCGGGCGGATGCGAGGTCACCTGTGGGCAGGCGGAGGACTTCTCTGCAGCGGCCTAGAGGGAGAGGAAGGCAGGGAAGGGGCGGAGGATGCGGTGGGGCGGGTGACCGGGGAGGAAAGGGCGCGGGGAAGCCGGCGTGCGGGGGTCCCCGGACTAGGCGGCCTGAGCGGGTACCCGGGGCGCCTGCGCGGCCGCCGACCCCGCCGCAGCATCCCTGCGCCGGGTCCCCGCGCGCGCGCGCGCGCGGGCGGGAGGAGGGGCGCGCCGGCCCCTCCGCCCCGCGCGGCCACGTGACGCCGGCCGAGGAGACTGGAGCGGCGGCGGCCGCGGCGCGCGGCGGCAGACTGGTGCAGCGCCCGGCGCGCGCGGCGGCATCTCCTCCACCTCCTCCTAGCTTCTCCTTCCCTCCTCCTCCTCCCGGGAGCCTCGACGATCTCTTGCCCTCTACCCGGCTCCTCGCCGCCGCGTGCCCGCCGCCGCGGCGCCCGGAGGAGGAGGCGAGGACGCAGCTGCGGCGCCGCCGCCGCCGTTAGACGGGGGGACTCGCGGGGGAAGGGGGGTCCCCCGGCCGCCGCCGCAGCCGCCGCCGAGTTCAGCCCTCCCGCGGGGTCTCAGCTTCCTCCTCGCGTCGCCGCGGGCGCCCGCTCTCGGCCGGGATGGGGCTCCTGGACTCGGAGCCGGGCAGCGTCCTGAACGCGGTGTCCACGGCGCTCAACGACACCGTGGAGTTCTACCGCTGGACCTTGTCCATCACAGGTAAAGCCGCCGCCTCGCCATCCTCGCCGTCCTCTCCATCCTCGCCATCCTTCCCCGGGGGGACCTCGGCCTCGGCCCCGACTGCCCTCCGCCCCCAGCCCGGCGGCTGTTGGGGTGCTGCGGGGCCGAAGACCAGCGGGCGGGCGGGCGGGAACTGGTTAATCGGATCCGAACGTTAAGGCGCTCCCCTCCCCCGGCGCCCGCACGGTTTCCCTCTTGAGCTCTTGCCAGCGGGTCTCGCCAGGTTTCTCGGATGCAGGCGCTGCGATCGCAGCTGGCGCAGGCCCGCCCCACCCTGTGGCCGCGCACCTGCCGGTCTCTGACCGTTCTCTCCGGCTCCGGGGTCTGCTGTAACCTTTAGGAACATTCCGTGATGGGGCTCGGGGAGGGGACCAGGGCCCCGGGGTGGGGGTGGGGGGTCGCTGTCCTTTTGGGCTCCTGGTTGCCTTGACGCACCTGCCCGTAATTTTCTTGTCTGGTTCGTCCGTCCGCAACACCGTTTGGAAGGAAAAGTCGGAAGCCATTGTTCAGCTCCTTGAACCTGGGAGGGGGTTAGTTTCTGACGCTTTTTCATCCACACGGAGGTTCCAAGTGATTGTCTGCGATGGCTTTGCGCAGTGCAGTGCGGTCAGGGGGAGGGGGGAAAGCTAAAACAACCGGGAGAGAAATGGGGAATCTGTAGGATGGGGGGTGGGGGGGGGTTTCTACAGCAGCACCTAGAGGTGGTCCCAGAAGCCTGCATGGGTACCATTTTCTTAAATTGGCCAACTTTTCTCTTTCGCCGTCGCAGTTTGACAGGGATGCTTAGTTAGCTGAGCTAGGCGGCTTTTCTGCCTAAGGGGAGGCAGTTGTTATACTTTACCATCTGTTTTCTTTATTTGCTTCAGTTACTTTTGGGTTTAGAGCGTTTACAAATTTTTGAAATAAAAAACGAGGCCAACAGGATTTTAGAAGGGATCTTATGTTTTCTTATTTGCCAGTCCTTTTGCAATATTGCCCTGCATGCCAACAGTGGAAGAGGTTTACATGACATGTTACCACCGTGCCTCCCTTCCCTCGAAATAGAAATATAGTCCTATAGTCTGGTGTCTGTTGTTTGGTTTGGTGTTTGTTGTTAAGAGGCAGTGATTGCAGCATGAATATATGGATATATGTTGTGGGAAAAAACGTATTCTGAAATTATATATATGGGAGACAAAACGATTCTTTGGCATTGCCTCGGTTTTAACTTCTTTAGCAAAGTTCTTTTTCAGAAGATGTTAAGTTTGACAGTGAGAAATAAGCGATTTAATTAGCTGTTGCACTTGAAAATGGTTAAAAAGCAGTTTTTAATGGAGCCATTCAGTTTTAAAGTCTCCCTTCTATGTAGTGTCCATTGAGGTTTTGTGGTACCTACAAAAACTGGGAGAGATGTATCATTTCCTTCATCTCTGTGATTTTGGTAATTTAAACATTGCATCAGGGTTTCCCATTACACAATTGTGCAGAGCTGAACTTCAGGCAAACTGGTTGGCAGATAATTGCACTTTGCATATTTCAGACTCCAGACATTGTCAAGGTCCTCCAATCTCCATATAGCCAGCCACACCCAGGACTTCTCCTGCCTGCCTGTCTTCTCTCCCTCGGAGCTTTCCCACCTTTGGGAAAGCTCAGTTTCAGAACCTTTCTGTGATGGTCAGTTACTTCCTAATGATGCTGGAATAAAGCAAAATCACAAATGAAGTGGGAAAATTTCGTGCAGTTCCCTCATGTGAAAGCTTTCCGCTTGCCTGTGAAGGGCAAGTAAAATAGTATAATATTGTGGACCAAGCCTGAGAAATGAGAGTAGCTACCAGAAAGAAGTGACCTCTCACTAGCAGGTCAGAGGGAAGGTATTTGCCCATGCCCTGGCTATCCACTTACGAAACCTGAGACTGCTTCCTTGCTTTCTGTAATGAGCTACCTAGTGTAGGTAGATGGTATTTCTTAACCAACTTAGAGGCTTAGTGGGATATAGTCTGCTCTGCCTTGCTGCTGTGTAAGGAGGACTATTTCAGACTCAGGCAGAAGAGCTGGTCTGAACCCATTGCTGCCCCATTTCTTCTCACCCTGTTGCCACACCCCCGCTTCTGCGCTCTCCTGTCTTCGGCTGATTCACACGACTGATTCCAAGAGGCCCTTCTTCCTGTAATTTCATGAATATCTGGGTGAAGGAGTTTCAAAGTAGAAAAGTAGCCTAGGAGATGAGGCTGAAGAAAAAGTTGATGAATCTGGAAGGAGGATAAGATAAAAGTGGGTAGAGAGAAAAATGGTCTTGAGAAAGAGTGATGAGTATGGTGAAAGGATGCACATCCTCCAGGGAGGGCAAGAGATGAACAAGGCTGCCTGCCCTGGAGTGCATTCATCCCCACGCAGTAGCTGTGGGCTTCTTGCTTTCTGTTCTATCAGCTCATTAAATATTTCTCTCCCCAGAGGTGTCTGCCTAAGTGTAAAGTTAGTGTCAAGGTTTCTGCCTAGCTCTGTCTACCTTGGGCAGTCTAATAGGAATAGTTGTTACACATTTGGGGAGTACATTTGATGATTTCAAAGATTTTTGCCCTAGGGCGATGTCTAGAAAAATAATTTTTTTTTGCTATTATATTAAATGGTGGTATTTAATAACACATGTCCAAAGCAATGCATAAAAGCCAGGCTTTTCAAAGACACATGTCTAGCAAATGTAGAATATGTCCCACAGTGTATGAACATGCAAAATGTTACTTTTACCATGTAATTAACACTGTACACCTTGGAACTGAAACTGTGAAAGAGCTGTACTCTTAGAAAACCTGCAAAAATAATTTTTGTCTGTATTTTTAGGTATTTTGAACAAGTGAGTCTTAGTTTATAATATAAAGGAAAGTATAGACTGATACAGGACTTTTTTTTTTTTAACAGGACTTTTTTAATAGCAGTTGGTGGCATGAGAGTAGATACTCTGATGTCATTGTGGTATTTTCCTCTGTTCTTTCACTTTATGAGTACATTAATATCATTGGACTGGGATCCTGGGCTCAAAGTGTATATCTACTCAAGAAAAATTGTATATACAATTTCAAAACTGATGAGTCAATATCCCCAACTTATAAATACCCTAATTGTATTTTCCATTGCGTTTATTATTTTAGTAATCACTTATTAGTAGCATTTTGTGTAACTAACATTAACAAAGAAACATCTTAGAAAGTTAATTACCAGCATGTTCTCTCTAAGGCCAGTTGTCTCTCAAGGTTCCATATTTCTTTTTGACCACTGTTTGTTTGTAAACAGCCATCGTTCATGGAATATGTTTCCACATTGCTTGTGTTTTGGGCAGGGCACTGATCTATGTTCACTAGTATAGCACACTCTAGTTGGGTGAAAAATGAGTTGTCTACTTGGGAGTTGAGATCAGAGTGGGAAAGGCCAGTCTATCTGACCTTCCCCTCACTTTGGAGTGTCAGATGGGAGAAGAGGATGTGTGGTCCAAGAGGGTGGAGGACTCTTGTGGGGTGATGATGAAATCTGGAAGTGAGGCTTGTATAAACTTCCCTTCTTATCTCATCACTTGCCATGTGCTGGCACTGTTCTGGGCTCTGGGAGAGAAGGAGGACAAGTGGTCACCACCCCAGGCAGCTTGTGAAGTCTGGGGGATGACGGCCATTCCACCTTCCTTGCTGTCGTGGTCTCAAAGCAGTGTGGTCAGAGTGAGGATCAGGCCTTGCTGGAGCCTGGGGAAGGTCAGGAAACTCCTCGACTCTCCATGTCTCCACTTCCACTTGCCTGGCAGTCTTGAGTCGTGAGGGGAGTGTATGGCTCCGTCTTTAGAGTATTTAAGCTGTTTCACCATGTGAAATTGATATGGATGGTGTTGGAGAGTGTTTGATAGGTTGACTAAAAATGGCTGTCAAAACTAAAAGTCCATGGAAACTAGGAATGAGTTTAAGTGCCAGTGAGTCAGCTTGGTGTGCTGAAACTTGATGGCTCACAGAAGGGGGTGTTTGACTCAGCTCAGATAGGCAAGGGTCTGTTTCACAGTTTCCTGGGCTCCGGAGGCGCATGGGTCTTAAACAGGCTATTCAGTTACACTGGGGCTTCCCAATGCAGGAGAAGCAAGAGACAAACAAGGGTTCAATCCCTGGTCAGCAAGATCCCCTGGAGTAGGAAATGGCACCCCACTCCAGTATTCTTGCCTGGAAAATTCTTTGGGCAGAGGAGCCTGGCGGGCTACAGTCCACGGGGCCACAAAGAGTTGGGCACGATTGAGCGGAGCACAGCATTATTGCATTGATCTTGTTATTTGTCACAGTTAATGTATAGTTGTTTTTTCAATCTATATCATTATCTAAAATAGGTTTTCTGTTTGGACTAGCATGGGAACCATAATTTTCAGTGTTTCTTTGAGAAAAGACATTCTATCAGTTCTAATGAGATGGATGAAACTGGAGCCCATTATACAGAGCGAAGTAAGCCAGAAAGATAAAGACCATTACAGTATACTAACACATATATATGGACTTTAGAAAGATGGTAATGAGAACCCTATGTGCAAAACAGAAAAAGAGACTCAGATGTATAGAAGAGACTTGTGGACTCTGGGAGAAGGCGAGGGTGGGATGTTTCAAGAGAACAGCATTGAAACATGTGTATTATCTAGGGTGAAACAGATCACCAGCCCAGGTTGGGTGCATGAGACAAGTGCTCGGGCCTGGTGGACTGGGAAGACCCAGAGGGATCGGGTGGAGAGGGAGGTGGGAGGGGGGACTGGGATGGGGAATACATGTAAATCCATGGCTAATTCATTTCAATGTATGACAAAAACTACTGTAATGATGTAAAGTAATTAGCCTCCAACTAATAAAAATAAATGGAAAAAAAATAAAAAAAAATAAAATAGTATTGTAAATTTCTCTGCAAAAAAAAAAAAAAGAGAGAAAAGACATTCTAAGTTCTAGGCAGTGAAAGACCAAATACATGTTCATCTTCTAACGCGGCGTCTCCCTTAGGCCGTGTTTTCAATGAAGTCCTCTGAAGTCCTCCTCTTACCTTCCTTTCACAGCCTCCCTGCAGCCTCCAGGAAGTCCATGAGGCTGTAGGGTTTTGTTTGTTTGTTTGGTCCTGGACTCTAATGTCTGATGCTCTCGTCCATTCCCCCAAAGTATCCAATCACAGATGGAATGCCAGGAGGGGAAAACAATGCATGCTCTAAAACTGGCATCGGGACACAATTTTACACAGTTAGATTCTTTGGCTTTGGGAAACAAGGTTTTACGAATTACATAGCTAATTAGCCTCCAACTAATAAAGATAAATGAAAAAAAAATTTTTTTAATAAATAAAAGAAAAAGAATGCAAGAAAAAAATTTTAAAAAAGAATTACAGAGATAATTATATCAGTGAGTGCTTTTGTGATCTTAAGAGCCGCAAGAAAGTTGATCATCCTTTTAAAATTCAGTGTTTTGTTTTTTTTCATTAAGTCCTGTGATAATGTCATTAGTGAATGATTTAATGTTAACCAAAGTATTATCTTTGATTTATTGAGTCACTTATTATTTCGAATTAGCCGTCTGTGGTCACATAGAGCAGAGTTGGGTAGCAGAATCTGTCTTTTCTCAAGTTGAGATGGCTCTTTTTTCTTTTTGCCTTATTAGGACATTTTTTCCTGTTCAATTAAGGTGCCACTGTTTCATTTTCCCTTAGAATGAGAATGTATTACAATATATATGTTAAAAAATCATTTGGATCCTGACTTTTAGAGAAGAGAGGGGAGGAAGAAATACATAGCCTCTCCAAACCCAGTTTCCAGCTCTCCTGTCTGCCCTGGTCCCTGCCCACAGACCTGCAGCTGGAGCCAGCCTGGGACACTCACGCTTGAGTAAAACAGGTGCACGTGTTGTCCCTGGTCACACTGCCTTTGCCTTTACTGCCCTTCTCCCTGGTTCCCTTCCCACATGCCTTTCACCAGGCCCTGCCTCAGTCTCCCTCCCACGTGGAGCCTTTCTCAGCCCGGGTACCCAGCGCAGTTCATTGCTCAATCTGACCCCATTGCCCTGAGCGATCGCTCATGCACCTCCTTGTGTGATTTCTTCTGAGACTCTTTTTTCTTGCACTGTTTAACCTTCATCATTACTTATCTTTTCCCTTCTTAGTATTTTTCTCCCCAACACTAGGGAGTGCCCATACATTTGTTGGCTTGACACGACTCCCTTAATCTAGCTTGATTTCAGATAGTGGCATTTCATATACTTTCTGGTTGATAAATATTAGTAAGGTTTGGGGTTACACTAAATTATGGAGAGTTTAAGGGATTACACTAAATTATGGAGAGTTTAAGAATGATCTTTATCATAAGTTAGTCTTAAGTCAGTCAGTGTTGACTCGATTGAATGAAGGAATCAAACCATAAAATCAGTTAGTAGCACAGAATATTCTCAAGAGATTTAGAACCAGATGCCGTTCCTCTCTCTCCATCTTCTGCACATGAGCATTGTGGTGTGTGCTCAAGTGAGGCGGGCACATGGTATAGCAGATGGAGAGGACCCTGGACTGGGGTTTAGACTTTAGGCTTTAGTCCTGGACCTGCCACTAATTACCAGTGAGTGTGTATAGTGGGCACTTAGCGTTTCCAAGTCAACTTTTTTCACCTGCAAATTGAGCTGAATTAGGTAATCTCTTGAGGTCTCTCCTGGCTCTTAAATTCTAAATATAGGTGAAGCTTTTAAAAATTCTTTACATAGATAAAGCAGTTTCAAATAAACTCATACTGATAAGTAACTGAAAACCTGACTGCAGGCAACAATTCCAATCTTCACCAGTAAAACTGTTAATTAGTGCTGTGTAAATGTTAAAAATAACAGGTTCATGTTTAGTCCTTTTCACTTTCTCTTATCTGCTCCATAAGGGATAGGTGAAGGAATAAAAAACACAGAGATGCAGATATTTAAACCCGTCTTTTTTTGACACAGTACTGTGTGTGTGTGGCTGTAATACTCTACCCCTTTAATGATCTAGGTATTTCTCAAACAACCCAGAGTTAACTGTCTTGTCAAAAAGAATAACAGGAACATTAAAGAATAAGTTTATTATTCTGAGGCTGGCTTTTTACATGGTTTTGGACAAGTTACTCATGATTTGGAGGGGCTCATATTTCTGCTTGTACAATGAGAAGATTTGAAACTACATGTCCCCTTAAGGCCTTTTTATTGAATTCTCAGAATATCTCCTGAAGCAATGGCTTAGATAGTCTAAACTTAATCTTACTTCATATTTTTTTTTCTATAGAAAATGCAAATTTTATCATACATTATTAGAGAAGATTTTCATTTTTAAGCACTTTTTGAGCATTTCTAACAAATTTGGAAGTATGGCTTAAATTTTTTGTAAAATTGCTACAAATATGTAGGTTTTAGCATACAGGGAAAACAAAAGAAATTAAATGGTTTTGGTGTAAGTATGTTCCTTAACTTTGGTTAGGCACTTTGATATTAAAGCATCTTACTTTGTCATTTATTCTTCTCCATGAAATATTGTAATTCTTAAAAAATACCTCAATATAATACTTTACTTGTGGTCACATTTAATTAGAATTTAAAAGTCAAATGCATTAATCCACTGAGGAATCAGTTTCTCACTGTTAGGTGTGATCACATCAAGGCATTTGTGATTTTTAACTAGAGTATTTGAAGGAGTAAGCTTCTCTTTTTTCATTTTATTTGTTTATCAAATGAAAACTTAGGCACAGACATGTATTGTTAAAGAATTTCATGTACATTTGTTCACCCATATTCACTGTTTATAATGGCCAAGAGTGGGAGCAACCCAAATATCCACTGATGGATGAATAGATAAACTGTGATATATATATACAAGGGAATATTATTCAGTCTTATAAAGAAAGGAAATTCCGACACAAGCTACCACATGGCTGAACCTTTTGGACATTATACTAAGTAAAATAAGCTAGTCAGGAAGAGACAAATGCTGGTGATTATGAAGTCCCTAAAATAGTTATATTCATAGAAAAAGAAAGTAGAATGGTAGTTGCCAGTGGGGTTGGGAAGGTGGTGGGGAGACAGGGAATTGTTTAATGGATATAGAGTTTCAGTTTCACAAGATGAGAAAGTTCTGGAGGCTGGTCGCACAACGATGTGAATACATGTAACACTAATGACATGTACACTAATGAAATGTACATTAATGAAATGTATGCTTAGAAACAGTTGAGATAGTAAAGTTTATGTGTTTTTTACTACAATTTTAAGAAGATTTTCATATGTCATGAAATTAATACAGCATCCCTAGAAATGATCTTTCTTCAGTGTTCATTGCCAAAACACTAAAGCTGTTTTTGGTTTTAGTTTATCATAAAATGGCTCTCTTTATAGCATATTCTTAGCTGTTGCTTTTTTAAAAAGTACCCAAATGGTCCTGGAGGGCTTCCCAGGTGGCACTAGTGGTAAAGAACCCACCTGCCAGTGCAGAAGATGTAAGAGACGTGAGTTCGACCCCTGGGTTGGGAAGCTCCCCTGGAGAAGGGAATGGCCGCATACCTACTCCAGTATTCTTGCCTGGAGACTCCCATGGGAAGAAGAGCCTGTGGGCTACAGTGCATAGGGTTGCGAAGAGTCGAACACAACTGAAGCAACTTAGCACACATGCATGCAAATGGCTAGAAAGTAGCAAATGACAGGGATGACAATCTTGGCTTTGTAATTTGCTTTACAGGATTACCAAGAACTTCACAACTCTGGAGTTTAGGCCTGGCAGGCAGTGATATTTTCCATGTTTAGAAGTTAAACAACTTGCACGTGGCAGTTGAATCGAAAGAGGTGGTTTGGTCTCTTAGCCCAGTGCCTTGTTTCCCATTGAGCTCGCCCAGCAAGAAGGCAAAGTCCTCGGATGTGTACCTTCTCTTATTTTACCTTACCTTACACTGCTTTCGTATGGACATAGTATCACTGTTTAGAACGCTAAATCTGAACAGAGTCTTAATACCACTAGAGGTAATCTAAAGAAAAGCATCTGAAATGCTTAATGGTGCTGTAAGGGCTATTGTATGAAATTAAACTAAAGTATTATATATATACATACATATATATATATATATGTACATATTTGTTGTTTAGTTGCTAAATTGTGTCCGACTCTTTTGTGACTGCATAGACTGTAGCCCGCCAGGCTCTTCTGTCTGTGGGATTTCCCAGGCAAGAATACTGGAATGGGTTGCCATTCATTTCCTCCTCCAGGGGATCTTCCTGACCCAGGGATTGAACCTGTGTTTCCTGCCTTGCAGGTAGATTCTTTACCACTGTGCCACCTGGGAAGTCCATATATAAATGTATACATACCATATATATGAGTATATATATGTGTGTGTGTGTGTGTGTATATATATATATATAATATAAAAAGTGGTAGTGGTATTTAGCCCGAGAAGGTGAAGTTGACTTCCATATTATAGACTAGCCTAGAACCTTAAAAGAAAGTATATTCAAAGTGAATTTTGAAAGTGTTTGCCATACTTCATAATAAGAACTAGAAACTATTGCTAATTAGTGAAGAGGAATTCAGGATCCATTATGGATATTCAGCAAATAGAACAGTTCGCAAGAGTAGATCTTGACCGAAGTTCCGTTAAAACACACCACATGCTCCAGTAGTATGTCAATGTTTTTTTGCCTTTAGTTTTCTTAAAGCCACACTGATGGCACTAAGGGTGATATTTGGTCTTTGGACTCTCCGATTACCACATGGAGGATGTTTTGCAACTGCTTTTTCTGAGAAGCTCAGCGAAGTGTGAAAATGGGATGAGAAGATTACTTGCCTGCATTCTATCTTGGCTTCAGTATACATAGCATTATTCTTCTATAGTAAATGTACATATATTTAAGTCCATTTCATCATTATAGAGTTGTTAAATAATGCCTACTGTGAACATTAAATAACATAGGTGTATAAAATGCATATTACAGCATTTTATACCATAATGATCCTATACTAGAGGCTCAGTAAATAGCAGTGAGTTTCAACATATGAAGATGATATCTAAATTCACGGTTAAAAAGTACATATTACACACATGCATATACATCTGCCTCTCCCTGTGAGCTATGACTGCCCTATATCTCCCCGCGCTGGCTTTGATGAATATGTAATTTTTTAAACCATGAATATAGATAGCGTCTGCACATGGTAGAACTCACTGCTGTTTATTGAACTTCTGTTGTAGGGTGGGTATGAATTATAGAACGCTATGATACGAATTTTATGCACTTTGTATTACTTAATGTTTCTTAGTGTCCCTAGAAGAGGGCTTCCCTGGTGGCTCAGTGGTAAAGAATCTGCCTGCAAGGCAGGAGACTTGATTTGGTCCCTGAGTCTGGAAGATCCCCTGGAGAGGGAAAGGGCAACCCACTCCAGTATTCTTGCTTGGGAAATCCCATGGACAGAGGAACCTGGTGGGATTGCAAGAGTCAGACACAATTTAGTGACTAAACCAACACCATGATGAAGAGATAGACTTGAAACTGTACAACTAGAAAGTAACAGAGCTGGGATGGAATTGAGATCTTTCACCTCCATCTTTCATCGGTGGCCTTTGCATAAAGCAACACAGCCTCCTTACTTGTCCCACAAATCCTGTTTTATTGTCCAGTCATCATGGTGAACATTTATTGAATGTTTATTATGTGCCAAGCTCTCGGACCAGTGCTTTGTATTTGTCACATTTAATCCTTATACTCCTGTGGGTTCAGTATGTTACTATTCCCATTTTCTTTCTTTTTTTCAGTTAAAAAAATTTTTTAAATTAATTTTTATTGGAGCTTCCCAGGTGGCTCTTGGTAAAGAATCCACCTGCAGTGCAGGAGGTGCAGGTTCGATCCCTGGGTCAGGAAGATCCCCTGAAGAAGGAAACGACTACCCACTTAAGAATTCTTGGCTGAGAAGTCCCATGGACAGAGAAGCCTGGCAGGCTATAGTCCATAGGGTTGCAAAGAGTTGGACATGACTTCATGATTAAACAGCAGCATGCGTGGGTGCTCAATTGCTCAGTTGTGTCCAACTCTTTGTGGCCTATGGGCTGTAACCCACCAGGCTCCTCTGTCCATGGGATTCTCCAGGCCAAGAATACTGGAGGGGGTTGCCGTTTTTTCTTCCAGGGGATCTTCCTGACCCAGGGATCAAACCCATGTCTCTTGTGTCTCCTGTATTGGCAGGTAGATTGTTTACCACTAAGCCACCTGGGAAGCCCAAACAATAGCAGCAGCAATTTTTATTGGAGTATAGCTGCTTTACAATCTTGTATTAGTTTCTACTATCCTCGTTTTCCAAGCAGATAGACCAACCTTCCAGATAATTAATATCCATCTAGAACCAGCCCTCCCAAATTAAGCTTTTGTGTAAATGATCTGCAGCTCATATCACACATTGACTCACTCACCTTGTCTATGTTCTTGTCTTTTCTCCTTTGAAGCTTCTGAGTCCATCCCTATTTTATCTGCTCTCTATGAGAAATTTTATAATTTCTCTCTCTTTTCACTTTATTGTGTTCTCTGTGTAGGAGAACTTGGAACCAGAATTCTTTTTTCTCTGCTGTTAACTCCTCTGCATTCTTGCAGGCTCTTGGGTGACTAGTATACAGCTGAGTTCATAAAACTCTATGCTGGCCATTGACTCCCTCCTGGCCTTGCTGGTGATGGGCTCCACTCCCTCCAGTCTGCCCATCACACTCTGACCTCTTTTCTAGCTCAGCCTCCAAATTCTTCAAGAGCTGCCCTTTCCTTGACTTCATCCAGGCATTCTTCCAACCTGAAAGCAGCATCCTCTGCCCTGAGCACAGATGGGTTAAAGCAGACAGACATTCCCCACTCACCACCCTGACTCACCCCTCACTCCTCCACTGTCTTCAGAATGTTTCATTTACAGAGTAAATCTCAGCTGGTGACCCGTCCCCTTGTATCCAGACCTTTCTCCTCTGCTTCTGCCTATTTCACCTCGCTGATACCCCAGATCTTCCTTGGCTTGAAGAATATATTAAGCATCCCATTTTAGACCGGGACCCAGAAGAGGGTGTGTTTAGTTTATCCTTGGCACAGAGATAAGATCTTTCTCAGATTCTTCTTGACAACAGTTATCTACTTTTGCTCATTAAACATTTATTTTAGCAAGTTATTGCAAGTATTGTTGTAGAGGTACATCAAGGAACAGGGGCTGTAGCCCTGGCCCTCATGATACTTAACAATAATTGGAGGAGGACATTAACTACATCCTTCAGAAAAAGAGCAGTTTCTGTCTGGGGTGCTCTCAGCCTACAGCGTAACATGAAGTCCCTGTTATTTTGTGTAGTCTTTAGAGGTGAATGGATTTATAACAGTATCACCTGAATAGTAGTGATTAGCTGCCAGGTGTTAAAAGCATGGAGTTGATTTGCCGTTGTTGGTTCTGATTTAGTAAGGAGGGGTGAATAGTTATAGGGAACAGTGTGTGGTGCATACTTCTTGATGTCTTGACTGTATGCCATAGGCTGTTAGTGCCTCTCGTTGGCTGCTGGACTTGTGTTTTTCTTTTGTCTGTGGGAGGTTAAGGGCTTCCCTGGTGGCTCAGATGGTAAAGAATACACTTAAAATTCAGGAGACCCAGGTTCAATACCTGAGTCGGGAAGATCCCCAGGAGACGGGAATGACCACCCACTCCAGTTTTCTTGCCTGGAGAATTCCATGGCCAGAGGAGCCTGGCGGACTACTGTCCATGGGGTCACAAAGAGTCGGACACGACTAAGTGACTAAGCATTACGGGAGGTTAAACAGAGGTAGCTGTTAGAAAACCAAACCAGCTGATTTATTCAGCGAGGGTCTAGGAACAGCAGATCAAAATTACTTGACCTGATTATGTATTATATAAAGTAGGCCCACACTTCTGAGTAGGCTAAAGCAGTTCATAGACTTTAATGTGTTAAGCACCTAGAAAACTAATTAAAGCACAGCTCTGGCTTTGTAAGTCTTGAGTGAGGCCTGAGCTTCTGCATTTCAAGTCAGTTTCCAAGAGGTGCTTTTCTGCTAGCGCAGAGACCACACTTTTTAAAAAAAATTATTTATTTTTGGCTGTGCTGGGTCTCTGTTGCTGCGTGCAGGGGCTCCTTGCTAGTTCCAGTGTGCGGGCTTCTTGTTTTAGTGGCTTCTCTTGTTGGGGGGCGTGGGCTCGAGGGCTCAGTAGTTGCAGTTTGAGGGCCCTAGAGCTCAGGCTCAGTAGATGGGGTGCTTGGGCTTAGTGATCTCTTGGCGTGTGGGATCTTCCCAGACCAAGAATGAACCCGTGTCCCCTGCACCAGCAGGTAGATTCTTAACCACCAGACCACCAGGAAAGCCTGGGACCGCACTTCAAATAGCACAAGGATGGAGTTTTAATGTTTTTTATAATCTACCATGTACTATATACTAGGGCTTCCCTGGTAGCTTGGACGAAAGAACCTGTCTGCAATGCAATGGTTCGTTCCCTGGGTTGGGAAGATCCCCTGGAGAAGGGGATGGCAACCCATTCCAGTATTCTTGCTTTGAGAATCCCAGAGGAGCCTGGCGGATACAGTCCATGGAGTCGCAAAGAGTCAGACACAACTGAAAGACTAACACAATTACTATGTACTACGATAGAAACAAGAATTTCAAAATATTATTTTAAAATTTTAAAATATTTTTATGAATTTTAAAATATTATTATTAAAATGTATTTAAGAGAACCTCAGCAATGGCATGGATTTATATAGAATATTTAGTGTTTTTTTTCACTCCAACAGAGGCTTTGTATTTCTTTTAGAATAATATTGACCAAGGACTCTTGCTCATTTTATAGGAGTCAAAAGGGCAGTTTAGAAATATCTTGAATGTTAGGGATCTATAAGGTATAACATTGAGTCACTTCGCTATACAGCAGAGATTGGGACAACAATGTAAATCACCTGCGTGTATGCTTAGTCACTCAGTCGTGGCAGATTCTGTGTGACCCCAGGGACTGTAGCTCACCAGACTCCTCTGTCCATGGGATTCTCCAAGCAAGAATACTGGAGCTGGTTGCCATTTCCTTCTCCAAAGGATCTTCCCGACCCAGGGATCGAACATGCATCTCCTGGGTCTTCTAAACTGGCAGGCGGTTTTTTACCACGAGCCACCTGGGGAGCCCTGTAAATCAACTATACTTCGGTAAAAATAAAATGTCCTGAATGTTGATTCTCACAGTAGCCATAATAATAGTAGCTGTTTTCTAGATACTCTGCGGCCTTCAGAGTGCTTGGGCTCAACCGTTTGTGGGCGCAGCCACCGTGGGAACCTCTGTGGTTTTAGAGATCACAGTTGCAGCCCCTGCCCTGCCTGGTGTGGGACGCAGTTAGACAGACAGTGCCAGGACAGTGTCATGGCATGCTAGAGGCAACCACAGCGTGCTTGAAAAGTTTCAGAATAAATTCATGTTTAGTGAATTTTAAGTGCAAAAAGGGTTCATGTTGGAGTGGCTTCCTACAGAGGGTTTTCAGTTTGAACCTCAAAGCAACTCTGTGATTTGGTAATCTAGTGGCGCTAGTGGTAAAGAATCTGCCTGTCAATGCAAGAGATATGGATTTGATCCCTGGGTCAGGAAGATCCCCTGGAGTAGGAAATGGCAACCCACTGCAATATTCTTGCCTGGAGAATTCCATGGGCAGAGGAGCCTGGCGGGCTACAGTCCATGGGGCGGCAAAGAATCAAACGCGACTGAGTGAGCACAGACACATTATCACCCCCGTTTTACATAGGAGAAAACTGTGGCCCAAGAGTTTCAGGTTCAAAGTCATGGGGCCAGAAAATGACTGATAGAGCTGGAATCCAGCTGTTGTCAGTTCAGGTCCTGTCCTCTGTCCCTTGGTGCCGTATTCCCTCTGCTTCGTGTGACTCCCCAAGTTGTCACCCAATGAAGATTATTTCCTCCTGTAGCCATGTGCCCTTTCTTATCAATTCTGGGAATTTGGATCTTCTAAAATTTTAAATTTTTACTAATTTTTCTTTTGATGGCCACTGAGCCACCTGGGAAGCCCTGTAAATCCACTATCAGCTTAGACTACTTGCAGAAGAAATTTCCTTCTAACTGGTAGAAATCCTGAGTTCTAAAAAACTTTACAAGAGATAAGCCTTTCAAAGAAAAAAGACGCCTATAGAGATTTTTAAGAAAATTGCTTCACTATACATAGTTTGTTATAAGAATTAATTACAGTTGTTTGTGTACAAATAGAAGTTTCCAAGGATTTGGGTTACTTCAAAACTATTGGACTAAAAATATTTTATTATTTATTAAAATCTGGTTTACATTTTCTTAAAAGGATGCTTTTATTTTTTAAAAAAGAACTTTTTTTTTAGATAATTAAAAAGTTAGACTTGTTATGCATTTGCTCTCCTGAATGAATTATAAAATGTGCTGTATTCTCAGCATATAAATTATAAAATATTCTGTCTTCTCATTTTACAGTCTCCTGCTAAGATTAATGGCTGATGGCGATTTTTCTTTAATTTGATTTAACTCTTCTCTTGGGAGAGAGGAGGATTTAGTGGTTTGATTATTGTCAGTGGGAAAGACAGTGCTGACATGTACTGAGCTCTTTCTTATTCTCTGTCAGACACTGTCCGTCGTGTCTTATTCCTCCCGGCAACCCTATCATCACCCGTAAAGTCAGAGAGACTGGGTAACTTGCTGGGGCTTATTCAGCTGGTGAGTGAGAAAGCTGGGGTCATAAGGCTGCTAGTCTGACTTGAGAGTTCAGATTCAGAGCCTAGAGCACTCCTTTAGGTTGGGAAGAAAAGGCCTAGAAGACATAGAGGGCTTGGCTCTTAGCCAGAGGGGCTCAGATGATCCCTGATGTGGGACCACCTGCATGGAGATGCATAGGGAACAGGGTACAACAGAAGGAAGGGCCTGTGGCGTCCACGTGTGCTGGGCACGTACCCATTTCACTATCACCCGTCAACCTTGTGAGACAGTTATTTTTCCTCGTTAAAAAGACTTGGAAAGAACAGTTGGTTCTGCATCCATAGAGTGTGTTGCCCATCCCCTCTCTTGGTCCTCACGTCTTTTTCTGTTTTCTCTTCCTTCTTCTCTGGTTGCTTCACAGCCATTGATCCCACTCTTCCCTTTGGTGTTCCGCAGGGTTCAGCCTTCGTTCGTTTTAGTCTTTCACTGTGTGTTCTTGCCCTTGTGACCTGAGACCCTGGAGGAGTTCTCACTGCCAGTGACGCCTCTGTGTGTCCGCCACCCCGGCAGTCGCCCGCAGCTCCAGATGCAGACCCTGCTGGATACCTCCCGCTGGGTGTTCCACGAGTGCTTCAAGCAGGAGAGGCTTAGAAAGCACCTGATTACCTCCTGCTTCTCTTCCTGTGTGCTCTGTCCCAGATCCACAACTTCACCATCTGTGCCACCAGCCGGGCCAGGAATCTGGGAGTAACCCTGAGCTTTTCTTTCACTCTCACCTCTCACATCCACATCAGCCACCAAGCCTGTAGATTTCGCTCTTGTGACTTTCACATCTGCCTGTCTTTTCCATCGGCAGTGCAACCCTTGGATCCAGGTTGCGCTCATTTCTTGCACGGTGTAGTGGTCTCCAAGGCTGGCTGCCCGCCCATCAGGATCAGCAGGGGAATTTGAAGGTTTGTAGTGCTGAGCCCTACCCACAGAGATGGTGATTCAGTAGATCTGGGGTGGAAACTAGGAATCTGCATTTTTAATGAGCACATGGTTCTTCTGTGGGCAACGGACAGATACTTGAGAACCACTGACCCAGCTGGTTTCTCTGCCTTTCCCCTCAGTCCATCCCCTGCTGCCTCCATCAGCATCTGCTGAAAGCCACATGTGGTCTCCAGTTTCTAACCAAGGAAGCATCTTTAAGTTCCAGCCTCTTCAGCAGAGTTTGTGAGACTCTTCCAGGTCTGATCTGACCTGTAAATCTCTAGTCATTTCCTGCCATCTTTCCTTGTGTATATCCTCTATCTCGGGCTTCCCTTGTGGGTCAGCTGGTAAAGAATCTGCCTGCAATGTGGGCGACCTGAGTTCTACCCCTGGGTTGGGAAGATCCCTGGAGAAGGGAAAGGCTACCCACTCCAGTATTCTGGCCTGGACTGTTTAGTCCATGGGGTTGCAAAGAGTCAGACACGACTGAGTGACTTTCACATTCACTTCACATCCTCTGCCTCAGGCCTGCTTAGATTCCAGATTAAGTGTTTTATTTCTTGATTTGTGGCTTTTATACAAATGGTTCTCTCTGCAGGAAGGCTTTCCGCCCTTCCCATCTGCTTGCCAAGTTACTCCTCTTTTCTTCAAGGCATGGTTAGGGCGTCAGCTCCGGAAGCTGCCCTTGTCACCTCTCTCCTGTCTCCAGACTGACCTCTGATGTTGCTCTCAGAATCCTGCAAAGCAATTGATGTGTCTTGTCTGTCTCCTCTAATAGATGATGAGTTTTGAGAGGTCAGGGACCAAATGGCCTGCCTCTAATCACTGAGCTCAGAAGGGGTAGAAGGGCTGTTCTGTTTACTATGCTGGGTGATTTTTAAGGTGCAAATCAGGTTAAGAATAAACGAAGCTGTTGGTGGGGAGAGTATTCAAGGGAAGCCCCACTTCAGATGGATCATTTTTTTTGGTACCATTTTAAAATAAAGGTATAATTTACACATAGTAAAGTGAACTCTTTCTAGTGAACAGCTTGTGAGTTCTCATGAGCACATATAGTCGTTAACCATTACATGGCCTTTTAATATAGGTAAAATTGATTGTTGACCAAACTAGTGTTGTAAACCAATCTCACTTGGCATGAGCTTTGTGAAACAAAGTGTTTTAGATGGAAACAGTTTCTTGAGAAAAGTAGTTAACGCTTAAGGGTCTGGAAGGTTAAGGTAATGCGTCTTGGTAAGTCTTATTTTTGAAATAAGTTCCTTGCTCTGAAACTTGATTTGCAGTAATATTTAGCTTTAGATTTGCTTAACTTTAATTTAAAATTAATTTAATTATTAATAACTTGAAACTCATTTCCAAAGGAGACAGCTTTTCTACTTATAGGAAGAGAGACCTCATGGTTGGAAATTTCTGAATTTATAGGCGTCATTTACTTTGCTCAAGCTCTTCTCATGGGTTCTCTGGATGGAGAATAAATTTGGCACCTCTTTAGGTCTTTCAGTATTTGATAAGCCTCCTCTTTTGCAGGCTAGACTTCCTTGGTCTTTCCTCAGTATTTGGTGTTGTGTCTTCCAGAGCATTGCGATCCTAGACCAGGTCTGCTGGGTGCAGCAGCTGGGAAGGTGTGAGCCTCGGTGTGTTTATCTCTTGTCCTCCCTTCTGCTCAGGGGACTTCTGTAAGTCTCTCTTGCTTTCTTTCCCTTGAAGGACCATGATGGATAGTCACAGTTTTATTTGAAAATTTTCTTCATGCCTATAATTTAGGGAAAAAATGGTGGGACCATTTTTCCCTTAAAATGAGTGGGCATGGTGACTGAGAAGGTGGGCTCCCCCTTCTCCTGCAAGTCTCTTGGTCTCTATGCATCTCCTTTTTAAAATAAAGGGATCATTTCTAAATCTGAAATTCTACACATGTAATTTATTGTTGTTGTTGTAGTCGCTAAGTCATGTCTGACACTTTGCGATCCCATGGACTGCAGCATGCCAGGCTTCCCTGTCCTTCACCATCTCCCACAGTTTGCTCAGACTCATGTCCATTGAGTTGATGATGCCTTCCAACCATCTCATCCTCTTGTCGTCCCCTTCTTCTCCTGCCTTCTATCTTTCCCAGCATCAGGGTCTTTACCAATGAGTCAGCTCTTCACATCAGGTAGCCAAAGTATTGGAGCTTCAGCATCAGTCCTTCTAATGAATATTCAGGGATGTGCAACATGAAAGGCTTAAAATTGTTAATGAGAGTGAAAGTTGCTAAGTCGTGTCTGACTCTTTGTGACCCCATGGACTGTAGCCCGCCAGTCTCTTCTGTCCATGGAATTCTGCAGGCAAGAAGACTAGAGTGGGTAGCCATTCCTTTCTCCAGGGGATCTTCCTGACCCAGGGATTGAACCCAGGTCTCCTGCATTGTAGGTAGAGTCTTTACCATCTGAGCCATAGAGGAAGGCCCAAAATTGTTAATAAATAGACTCAAAAATAGGAGCAAAATTATCAAAATATGAAGGCATAGACATGTCAGTAAACATATTAATAAAATATAGAAAGAAGACAATATGACAAATCAGCTAGAGTTCAATTTATGTAATATTTGTGCCATATTGACCCTCTCCCTCCCCTATAAGAGCTTTTCATAGAGAGCATTCCCAAGAATGTTACATAAAATCCATTTGAACCTTGGTATTCCTCGATGACAGAATCTGACTTCAGTGTTGGCAAGAGGGGTAGTGTTTCAGTAGAATTTTTCTTTTTTTTCCACCCCTTATAAAATTCATGGTGTGGAACCCCACCCATCACTGTGTACTGACAGCATACCAGAAACATGTCCTCTTTTACCTTAATACGCATGATCTACATTTGGATCCCGTGTAACTCAAATAGAGGGTATAATTCCTTTGAAAGATTATTTAAGGGCTTCCCTGCTGGTTCAGTGGTAAAGAGTCCACCTGCCAGTGCAGGAGACATGGGCTCGATGTCTGGTCCCGGAATTTCCCACCTGCTGTGGAGTAACCAAGTCTGTGCAACGCAGCTACTGATCCTGCGCTCTGGAGCCCGGAAGCCGCGACTTCTGAGCCTGTGGGCTGCGGCTGCTGCGGCCCGCGCTCAGCAGTGAGGAGCCTGGAACCACAGTTACGGGGTGGCCCCTGCTAACAGCAATGAGGAGCCTGGCACCACAGTTACGGGGTGGCCCCTGCTGACAGCAGTGAGGAGCCTGGAACCATAGTTACAGAGTAGCCCCTGCTAACAGTAATGAGGAGCCTGGAACCATAGTTACGGGGTGGCCCCTGCTGACAGCAATGAGGAGCCTGGCACCACAGTTATGGAGTAGCCCCTGCTAACAGCAATGAGGAGCCCTGGAACCACAGTTACGGGGGGGGCCCTGCTAACAGCAATGAGGAGCCTGGAACCACAGTTACGGGGTGGCCCCTGCTAACAGCAATGAGGAGCCTGGAACCACAGTTACGGGATGACCCCTGGTGACAGCAATGAGGAGCCTGGTACCACAGTTATGGGGTGGCCCCTGCTAACAGCAATGAGGAGCCTGGTACCACAGTTATGGAGTAGCCCCTGCTAACAGCAATGAGGAGCCCTGGAACCACAGTTACCGGATGGCCCCTGGTGACAGCAATGAGGAGCCTGGTACCACAGTTACGGGGTGGCCCCTGCTAACAGCAATGAGGAGCCTGGAACCACAGTTACGGGGTGGCCCCTGCTGACAGCAGTGAGGAGCCTGGAACCATAGTTACAGAGTAGCCCCTGCTAACAGTAATGAGGAGCCTGGAACCATAGTTACGGGGTGGCCCCTGCTGACAGCAATGAGGAGCCTGGATCCACAGTTACGGGGCGGCCCCTGCTAACAGCAATGAGGAGCCTGGCACCACAGTTATGGAGTAGCCCCTGCTAACAGCAATGAGGAGCCCTGGAACCACAGTTACGGGGGGGGCCCTGCTAACAGCAATGAGGAGCCTGGAACCACAGTTACGGGGTGGCCCCTGCTAACAGCAATGAGGAGCCTGGAACCACAGTTACGGGATGACCCCTGGTGACAGCAATGAGGAGCCTGGTACCACAGTTACGGGGTGGCCCCTGCTAACAGCAATGAGGAGCCTGGAACCACAGTTACGGGATGGCCCCTGGTGACAGCAATGAGGAGCCTGGTACCACAGTTACGGGGTGGCCCCTGCTAACAGCAATGAGGAGCCTGGAACCACAGTTACGGGATGACCCCTGGTGACAGCAATGAGGAGCCTGGTACCACAGTTACGGGGTGGCCCCTGCTAACAGCAATGAGGAGCCCTGGAACCACAGTTACCGGATGGCCCCTGCTAATAGCAATGAGGTACCACAGTTATGAGAAACCCCTAGTAGCCACAACTAGAGGAAAAAAAGCCCATACAGCCATAAAGATCCAGCACAACCAACAATAAATAAAGAGGTAAAAAGTGGTTAGTTAAAAAGAATAAACACCGAACTCAGAAGCTAAGAGGTCAGGCCAGAGGCAGAGGGTGTGGAGATGGGGCGTTGGAGGATGGTCACAGGACACTGTGATGCGCTATAAGGAGAACACATGCAGGGGTTCTGGCTGTGAGAAGTGGGTCCCTGGCCAGCGAAAACTGCTTCTTTTCTTAATCCAGTGTTCCTTACCTTCAGTTCCAGTCTTTCTCTTTCTGAAAAAGTGAAAGCTGCTCAGTCCTGTCCAACTCTGCAAACCCATGGACTGTAGCCCACCAGGCTCCTCTGTCCATGGGATTGTCCCTGCCAAGAATACTGGAGTGGGTTGCCATTTCCTCCTCCAGGGGATCTTCCCGACCCAGGGATCAAACTGGGGTGTCCTGCCTTGTAAGGGGATTCTTTACCATCTGAGCTACCAGGGAACCCTTCTTCCCCTTGCTGTTGTTGTAAAAAGTGGCAATTTTTAGAAGAAACAACTCCCAAGGGATCACCCAGTGTTCTGATACTCAAGGATGGTCCATGAACATTGGCATAGCCTCACTTGGAACTTCTAGAAAGTGCAAAATCTTCCTAAAGGTGAGCCATACCCCCAAGCTACTGAGTCAGAACCTGCACTGTAACTGTGCTCCCAAGCGATTCTTTTTCTTGTTGTCGTTGGAGAAGCGCTAATCCAGTTTCACTGCTCCCCATCAGGTGTTACAGATGAAGGGAATGAGGACAAGTTGTGCCCTTAAGGTCTTACCCACAGCTGCAGAGCTGGCGTTAAAACAGCGCGCCTGTCTGCTAGTGGAGTCTCACATGCCTCCTCTGTGGCGACTGTTACTCCTTGTCTGCCCGCCCCCCCCACCTCTTTTACCCCTGTTGGCTTCTGTCTGTATTTCTTCCTGTCTAGACCTTCAGCTTCTTACTCCTGTCTCTTTAAATATCTCTGTTTCATGAGTAACACCATGCATTAAAAAGGATGGGCATTTTTTTTCCCAAAGAACTTTCTTTTATTTTAGTGAAAGACTTCAGTTCTTTGAAAATTAAGAATCCTGAATGAAATGGTAACTTCTGTGTAGTTTGAACGAGTCTGTTAAAGAGAATCTCAGTTCTCCCACCATTCTGATGAAGCAGAGTTTATTGTTCTTGGTCTTACAAAATTAGGATGATATAACCAATCATTTACGTCATGTGTAAACTTGCTATTCGGGTTTAAGGAAAATAATATTCAAATTAATATTTTAAGCAAGGTTTGAGGCTTATGTTCATGGACTGCAACAACCAATGTGTGTTTTGTAGAATTGTTTGCATTTAATGGTCAGGAAGATCCCCTGCAGTAGGCAGTGGGAACCCCCTCTAGTATTCTTGCCTGGTGAATCCCACGGACAGAGGAGCCTGGTGGGCTTCATGGGTTCACAAAAGAGTAAGACATGACTGAGAACGAGCATGAGCTCTTGAAGATTAGAGTGACTCAATTGACATTCTTTGTTTTTAAATTTTTTTTATTAAACTTTTTATTTTATATTGAGTATGGCCAGTTAACAATGTTGTGATAGTTTCAGGTGGACAGCAAAGGGACTCAGCCATACATAAACATGTATGTATCCATTCTCCACCCAACTCCCTCCCAAGAATGAGCATTTTTATTTATTCTTGATTTGGGGGAAATTTTGAACCCACCTCTCTAATTTTTCCCTTGCTTGCTGCACAGAACTGCCTTTGAAGTCAATAAGAGTTGTGGGTATAAGAGTAAGAAATAATCTATGATGTTAGAGATTAGAATCACTTTACAGATGAATTTATCTTCCTTTCTTTGTTACAGTCAGTCAGTCAGTTCAGTTGCTCAGTCGTGTCCAACTCTCTGCAACCCCATGGACTGCAGCACACCAGGCTTCCCTGCCCATCACTAACTCCTGGAGCTTGCTCAAACTCATGTCCGTCAAGTCGGTGATGCCATCCAACTGTCTTGTCTTCTGTTATCTCCTTGTCCTCCTGCCTTCAATCTTTCCTAGCATCAGGGTCTTTTCCAATGAGTCGGCCCTTCCCATCAGGTAGCCAGATTACTGGAGTTTCAGCTTCAGCATCAGTCTTTCCAATAAACATTCAGGACTGATTTCCTTTAGGATTGACTGGTTGGATCTCCTTGCAGTCCAAGGGACTCTCAAGAGTCTTTTCCAACACCACAGTTCAAAAGCATCAATTCTTTGGTGCTCAGCTTTCTTTATGGTCCAACTCTCACATCTATACATGACTACTGGAAAGATCATAGCTTTGACTAGACGGATCTTTGTTGAAAAAGTAGTCTTTGCTTTTTAATATGCTGTCTAGGTTGGTCATAACTTTTCTTCCAGTGAGGAAGCGTCTTTTAATTTCATGGCGGCAATCACCATCTGCAGTGATTTTGGAGCCCAAGAAAATAAAGTCTGGCACTGTTTCCATTGCTTCCCCATCTATTTGCCATGAAGTGATGGGACCGGATGCCATAATCTTAGTTTTTTAAATGTTGAGCTTTAAGCCAGGTTTTTTCACTCTCCTCTTTCACTTTCATCAAGAGGCTTTTTAAAAGTTCTTCTTTACTTTCTGCCATAAGGGTGGTGTCATTTGCATATTTGAGGCTATTGATATTTCTCCCAGCAATCTTGATTCCAGCTTGTGCTTCTTCCAGTCCAGCGTTTCTCATGATGTACTCTGTATAGAAGTTAAATAAGCAGGATGACAGTATATAGCCTTGATGTACTCCTTACCCAATTTGGAACCAGTCTGTTGTTCCATGTCCAGTTATAACTGTTGCATACAGATTTCTCAGGAGGCAGGTCAGGTGGTCTGGTATTCCCATTTCTTGAAGAAGTTTCCACAGTTTGTTGTGATCCACACAGTCAAAGGCTTTGGCATAGTCAATAAAGCAGAAATAGATGTTTTTCTGGAACTCTCTTGCTTTTTCGATGATCCAGCAGATGTTGGCAATTTGACCTCTGGTTCCTCTGCCTTTTCTAAATCCCGCTTGAATATCTGGAAGTTCTCCGTTCACGTACTGTTGAGGCCTTGCTTGGAGAATTTTGAGCATTACTAGCGTGTGAGATGAGTGCAATTGTGCGGTAGTTTGAGCATTCTTTGGCATTGCCTTTCTTTGGCATTGGAATGAAAACTGACCTTTTCCAGTCCTGTGGCCACTGCTGCATTTTCCAAATTTGCTGGCGTATTTAGTGCAGCACTTTCACAGCATCATATTTAGAATTTGAAATAGCTCAGCTGGAGCTCCATCACCTCCTCTAGCTTTGCTTGTAGTGATGCTTCCTGAGGCCCACTTGATTTTGCACTCCAGGATGTCTGGTTGTCACACCATCGTGATTATCTGGGTCATTAAGATAAATTTTGTATAGTTCTTCTGTGTATTCTTGCCACCTCTTCTTAATATCTTCTGCTTCTGTTAGGTCCATACTGTTTCTGTCCTTTATTGAGCCCATCTTTGCATGAAATGTTCCCTTGGTATCTCTAATTGTCTTGAAGAGATCTCTAGTCTTTCTTTTGTCTTCTATTTCTTTGCATTGATCACTGAGGAAGAATTTCTTATCTCTTTGCTCTCCTTTGAAACTCTGCACTCAGATCTTTCCTTTTCTCCTTTTCTTTTCACTCCTCTTCTTTTCTCAGCTATCTGTAAGGCCTCTTCAGACAACCATTTTGCCTTTTTGCATTTCTTTTTCTTGGGGTGGTCTTAATCACTGCTGCCTATACAATATCATGAACCTCTGTCCATAGTTCTTCAGGCTCTCTGTCTGTCAGAACTAATGCTTTGAATCTATTTGTCACTTTCACTGTATAATTGTAAGGGATTTGATTTAGGTCATACCTGAATGGTCTAGTGATTTTCCCCACTTTCTTCAATTTAAGTCTGAATTTGGCAATAAGGAGTTCATGATCTGAGCCACAGTCAGCTCCCAGTCTTGTTTTTGCTGACCGTATAGAGCTTCCCCATCTTCAGCCGCAAGGAATATAATCAATCTTTCTTTGTAATTTTCTTTCTTACATAAATTATCTCATAGCAGAGTTCGCTTGCTGTTTGCATCTATCCCATGGGAAAAGCTCTCTAGTTTGTGGATGAAGATGGGACACCCCGGCAACTCCTTTCCTCATGACCGGAAGTAGATCCAAGCTTTAGGATTTAGGGGCTTCCTATCAGCCTTTTTCTATAATACAGAAAAATAGAGATCTAAGTAGATAAATACTCCATGTTTTAAGGGGCCTTTTGACACAGGAAGATCTGGGTGCAGAGGGATACCATAGCGACGTTAGAGAAGATGCACGACCACGGTAAGACCGCAGTGGTACAGTACCTTCACCTAAAGCCACCCCACCGTCTTTTAAATTGCCCTCCCTATGAGAGGACTACTGTCCCTCCTGTCCTTTAAGTATTTTAGTTTATTTTTAGTTCTGGAATATGTTTTGATTTGAGTGACAGAACCATAATCTCTATGAATAGATAGATAGTAGGCTTCCACTGTAAACTATAAAGTAAAATCAATTCCTCTGGGGTTTCTATTGTTGTTCTCATATGTGTGTGTTTTGTTTTTTTCTTTTCTTTTCAAGTCAGTATCCCATCCTTGTTGTTGTTTAGCTGCTAAGGCGTGTCCCACTCTTTGTAACCCAAGGGACTGTAGCTCCTCTCTCCTCTCTCCAGGCTCCTCTCTCCGTGAGATTTTCCAGGTGAGAATACTGGAGAGGGTTGCTGTTTCCTTCCCCAGATGATCTTCCTGACCCAGGGGTCGAACCCACATCTCCTGTATTGCGAGGGGATTCTTAACGGCTGAGTTACCTGGGAAGCCCCGTCCCACCCTTCTAGCGACTCTTCTTTTTTGGAAACCATAGTTATTAAGTCTCTTCCCAACTTTGGAAGCTATGTGATTCAATATTTTTGTACTTGTGTTTCACATCTTCTGTCTTATTTTCTGTTGACAGTAATATAGGAACGGACTAATTTATTTTATGTAAAGGATTTTGACAGAGAATTAACTTATCCAGAGCTGTTTCACATTTATAGTTTTAATAAAACTGACAGTTTAAATAGAGAGACATTGTAATGAGCAATTAAATTACATTCATTTAGGCTAGGTTTTAGGAACTGGCTAAAATTTTTTAACTATTGAGAAATATATTATTTTTTTCAAAATACAACATAGAAATAATATGTATTACCAAGAATAAACTAGATATTAGATTCATAACCTTCAAAATGCCGTTTAGCTTTTAGAAATATAAAAATTGACTTCAGTGTCTTTTTATAATGTAAAGTTTTGTCTACCTTGTATTTCATTTTTATGCATCTCAGAAATATTTGTTGCAAAACTCTGTTATAAATTTGATTCAAGATTACATATTTGAATTTAAAGACAGCTGATTCAATTTAAATGAAATAATGTGTTACATTGGAGATGTATATATTTACACATACATAAGGTTAGTGATTTATCACTTTAGAGAAAAGCGCTTAAGTTGATTATATTCATGGGAAAAGAAAAAATTCATGTTCTCAAGAAAAAAGAAAAATGTCTTGAATATGGTGGTTGCCAAACTGTAATGACCTCCAACTTAATCCTCAACTTAATTCAGGTATAACCATACTCTTGTCTTCAGCATCCAGAAATATTCCAGGGGATGGCTTCTGTTCTCCAGACTTTTTCAGTTTACTAAGTTTTTCCTGCTTTTAGCATAGGAGGGAGTAGCTTCCAAACTGCTGATTTATTTCACATATTTAATATAAGGTCAAGTTTCTCCTTCAAGTATTTTCTGTCTATGAAACCTTTGATTAACTTTTCACCCCAAGCCTATTCTGTATCTTCAATGAACCTTGTTTCATCTCTTTGTTGTCAAGGTTCTCTGTCAAATATATAAGGTGTACCTTATATAATGCAACTTCACTTCCAAAAGCTACTCCCAGGAATTGGTATTGTTTCTTCGGTTTTTATGTCATGTATTTTAAAAATGCATGTATTTTTAATTGGAGGATAATTGCTTTACAATATTGTGTTGGCTTCTGCCTTACATCAACATAATCAGCCGTCGGTGTATATATGTCCCCTCCTTCTTGATCCTCCCTCCCTCTAGGTTGTCACAGGCACTGGTCTGAGCTCGCTGTGTCATACAGAACACTCCCACGGGCTCTTTCACATATGGTAGCATACACGTTTCCCTTCTGCTCTCTCAGTTCATCCACTGTGTCCACACGTCTGTTCTCTATGTCTGCACCTCCATTGCTGCCCTACAAATAGGTTCCCCAGTACCATCTTTCTAAATTCCATATGTATGTGTTAATATACGATATTTGTTTTTCTTTTTCTGACTTACTTTGCTTTGTATAATAGGGTCTAGGTTCATCCATGTCGTTACAACTGTATGTCATGTGTTTTTGTTGGACCTCTGAGGATCTGTATTTGGTCACGGAGGAAAGCTAAGTTGAAACGTGGCCCTTCCTAATAATTTCATTTGATGAAATGTTTATCACGTAATGAATGTTGTGTCCCCTGTCTAGATAAACGCGTCGAGAACTGGCCCCTGATGCAGTCCCCACTGCCGACGCTCTGCATAAGCACCCTGTACCTCCTCTTCGTGTGGCTGGGTCCCAAATGGATGAAGGACCGAGAGCCTTTCCAGATGCGTTTAGTGCTCATTCTCTATAATTTCGGGATGGTTTTGCTTAACCTTTTTATCTTCAGAGAGGTAGGTTTACTAAAGTTCACTTTATACTTCCTCAGGTCTGTTGCAAATTAGAAAATAAGAATGTGTTAAACTATGATTGTAGTGTTGTGCCCTAAGATAACTGTTAGCTCCTCTAAGAGTAAATTTTATGTTATTGACGTAAGCATGGATAACAAAAATCTGAAACATTCATAAAGTATAAAGACTTACTGAAAGTGAAATTTGGAAGCAGACAAACTGGATTCTAAAATAACCCTTACTAGTTTTTCTGACATTGGAAGTTCCTTAACTTTTTGAGGCTCATTTCCCCCATCTGTAAAATGGGCATAATACCTGTCTTCTAAGGTATCACAAATAAGTGAGATAATTTTTGCATTGTGTTTAGAGCATATTAAGTCCTCAGTAAATAGTTGTGGCTATTTATTTATATTTCTCATTCAGCAGTTTCAGGTTTGGTAACTGATGAAAATATGCAGATGTAAAATACCGATTTCAAATTTAAATCCTACCACATAATATAATTGTATTAATATTTTAGGTTGGAACTAAAATAAGTTATACAGCTGTTGCTGCTAACCAGTGGATACTTTTCTGGACACCACGAAATTCTCTATGGCATTTTAAAAGGAAATCCTAAAAGCTAGACTGACCCAAGCACTTTTTAATTTGTGAGAAACTCAACATCATAAAAAACTTTATTTGGCTACTTTACCTAATTTGTTAGATGCAATCCACTCTGGTTCAAAACTAGAAACCCATGCAACTCTTGCAGCATGGTTAATCACAGTTTCTCTTAATATTATAATACAGATAGAATGTCTCAGTCCAAATTTTACATGTCAATTTAGATTTCAATTTAATAATAAATTGACAGATAATAAATTTTAGAAATTCCAACATATTAAATGTTTAATGCATTTGAAATTTATTTTTAAGACAATATTGCTTTTAAAAATATTTTGGAAGTTTGCACATTGTAGGTAGTGCTTTAAATGTTATATCTTCTAAAACTTTACTCCAAATGTTATTTTCTTTTTCCAGTTATTCATGGGATCATATAATGCAGGATATAGCTATATTTGCCAGACTGTGGATTATTCTGATAACGTTCATGAAGTCAGGGTAAGTATATTAAAAATACTGCTAATCAGTATAAGTTGGTTTAATTTTGTAGTCTCTAGTCTGTGAAAAATATGCTTTAATGTAGTGGTAAAACTATAGTGGGATTGTTTTGAGTCAATAAAACTACTTTTTAAAAAACATACATAATTTAAAATCCATTTTCTTCCCCCATTATCTTTTCTCATTTGGTGATTTGAGAGTGAATATGTGTTGAACTACTGAAATGCAGTACTCAAAAATAATAATAATAATAGTTCCATGTTTAGTATAAAGATTATATTTTAGATTCTTGGTTTTTTGGTTGAGAATAGAAACTCTTGGAAGTTGAATTCATTTGTTAAGAAAGTACGAGGAAGACAAATATAAACTATTTAATGTTTAGTAAATTAGGCATAGCACAGCTTGTATAGGTATAAACCCAGTTTTTATTTATATTTGAGAAAAATAGATTAGTAATACAATGTTATCATATTTTACTTTGTAGTCACCTACATCAGTAAAATTGCCATTTTACTCAAGTGAAGAAACAATACTTACTTTATTTATTGAATTTCTCTTGTATACTGTGTTTGTATTAAACATATGTGTCTATAACATATGTTGTATATATGTATGTGTTTTATGTTAGATATGATATATGTAGCAATAATATAATATGTAGTAGCTGGCCCTGAAAAAAAAATAGCTCTTTAGCATTGGGGTTCAACAATATAAACACCAGTATTCATCAAGACCCGAGACCAAATTGCTCTAATGTATTTATGATTTTATGTCTCTGTCTTCATTTCCTCATTGAAAGACTTAACACGCTGGTAAAAAAATTACCCCTTTTGGTTGTCACATTTGTTTTATTCATTTAACAAGTGTGTACTGACATCGGCTATTCACAGATAGCGCGCTGGTACTGGGAGCCCCAGTGGAAAGGCAGACAGGGACCCAGCCTTTGTGGAGCTGACATTCTAGCAAAGGTGGGAGAGGCAGTCGTGTAAACAAACGGTTAAAAGGGAGCTCAGACCTGAGATTGCCTGAGGGGAGCCCCTTTGTTGCTCCAGAACCTTCTCCAGGTTGGAGCAGTGGAGCAGGACTGGTCTTACTTGCATCTGGTGAGAGAAAAGGAAACGTGTGGGACTTGCTTTCTTTGAGGAGTGAGCTCAGATAAACCCTTTGGGGGAGACAACATGTTAGTATTTGGGGGATCAAGTTTTAAAAATACCACTCTGGCTATTGTGTGCCTGCCCTCCTGGCATGCATGAACTGTTGAGTTCTTTAAAAATGTAGCTGTTGTGAGGCCTGAAATCTAGGAGGAGAAAGTGTGGCAGCAGATTGTATTTGAACATTTCTCTCTGTTATTCTGAGATGTGGCAGAATAAGTGTTTTACTCAGAGACTCATCTGTGTATTGGTTGTTATGTAGCTAAGAAGGATCTTTTCACTTTGATGTAGCTATCCAGTTCCCTGGTGGCTCAGATGCAAAAGAATCTGCCTGCAATGCAGCAGACTTCGGTTTGATTGCCGGGTCAGAAGATCCCCTGGGGAAGGCAGTGGCTTCCCACTCCAGTACTCCTGCCTGGAGAATTCCATGGACAGAGGAGCCTGGCGGGCTGCAGTCCATGGGGCCACAAAGAGTGAGACACTACTGAGCGATTAACACTTTCACAAACTAAAGAGAAGGAGTGTTAATTACTGTTTATGACTCATTGCTAACTTAGAGTGCCAGATAAGAGGGGAAATAAGACATGACCTCTTCCCTTCTAGATAGAGTTCGCATGCTCTGTTGCTAAGTCCTGTCCAGCTCCACAGACTGTATCTCACCAGGCTCCTCTGTCCATGGAATTCTCCATAATACTGGGTGGGTTGCCATTTCTTACTCTGGGGGATCTTCCCGACTCAGAGATCACACCTATGTCTCCTTCATTGGCAGGTGGATTCTTTACTGCTGAGCTACCCGGGAAGCCTCTTACTGCACCAAAATGTTACACTGTAAAATACTAACATAATGGTGAATATTAAATATAGTGTTGCTATGAGTAGTTCCCTATTTCAAGTTTGTTTTCAAACAACTTTATCATTTTCAACAATGTTATTATGCAAACAGACTCAGTAAATAATTCTCAGTTTGTAAATACATTATTTTTTTCTTTGGATGTTCTCTTTTTTCCTTGCCTACACTTTAAAACCATAATTTTGTTTTTCAAAAGCAAACAGCCAAACCCAAACAGAAACCCATGGCATCCAACAGGTGCTCTTATCAAATGAAGACCCTGTCAGCTCTGAAGAGCCTAAGCCTTCCTGTGAATGCATCTGCCAAACTGCTAACACACACAAGTTTACCATTAGATTTCAGTTTTGTACTGCTGCCTTTGCTGTTGGTATATGGTGCAGATGTCATAGAAAATACTTGACATAAGAAAGATGAATCTAGATTACTATTTTAGTGGGATTCCTGTGAAATATTTTAAAATGTATATACAGAGGTCACCTCTCACTGGATCCTTGGATCCTTAATCTCAGCGTGTAATGTAATCTTTCTGCACCATCTGGTGTCTTAATTAGAGCCCAGGAAAAGAAAAGACTTACTCATGTAAGCAGGATTATATTTATGACCTAGGAAATATTTGTTGCGTGTGTGTGTTTATTGCAATTTATCATTTTAAAAATTTCACCACCTAATAAAAAATAATGTGGTTAAGTATTTTGTTGCACATGTTAAAGTGATAAAGAGAGACGAGTTGCTCCTCAAGCACACTTGCAAGAATCTCTGAGGCTGGAATATAGGCTCGGCATGAACAACTGAAATGCCTTTATAGAGTAAATATCTGTTTCTCTCCCACACTGGAAATCATAGCAGTTGAAAGTGTTCACAGCACTGCAGTCAGTGGGCTGGTACCCAGGACATCCAGCTATGAAACAGACTGAAAATCTTCTCCGAACTGTTGGCACAGTGTAGATATAGATTTGAAGTCTTTTATTTCCCATCATCTTCCCCATGAATAGATGCCTAGGTTTCACACCCACTTAAACAAAAATGATGCTATGCCTCATATGTTTTGTGCAGTAAAAATTGCTTAAGACTTCACTTTAGTAGAAAACCATGTGATAGTACCATTCTGGTGTTTGTAAAATGCTTTCCCTTTCTTTCTGCAGATAGCTGCTGCTCTGTGGTGGTACTTTATATCTAAAGGAATTGAGTATTTGGACACGGTGTTTTTTATCCTGAGGAAGAAAAACAACCAAGTCTCTTTTCTTCACGTGTATCATCACTGCACCATGTTCACCTTGTGGTGGATCGGAATTAAGTGGGTCCCAGGAGGACAGGGTGAGCATCTTCAGGAACATGTCCCCGTGTACTAAATTATGTCAATGTGTCGGGTGGAAGGTGGCGGGAATTTGACGTGGTCTGATGGCAGCCCGGTCCAGCTTTCTTGCTTGGAGGGTTCCATGGACAGAAGAGCCTGGCAGGCTACAGCCATGAGACTGCAAAGAGTTGGACACGGCTGAGCAGCTCAACACACACACACAGATATAACTTACTTCCAGGCTTAGTTATTCCTGTGTTAATTTCGCTTTAAAGAAATTTGAAGAAAGTAGAGCTTTAGCTGTTTATCTGTGACTGCTTTCACAGCTAAAGATTTACCGCAGAGATTAGCATAAATGAATCCCAAGTGTAGCAAACAGCATTTTGAGAGGGAGCAATGCTAGTGGCTCGGATCCGGAGGACACCAAGATGGAGCTTCTCCCTCTGAAGGCTCCGTCTCTCCTGCAAGCCAGAGCCCGCTCTTGCTCCCAAATAGGCCCCAGAGCACCTGCTGCTTCTTACTCAAGGGAAATGGTATGTAGCCTTCTCAGTGCTGAAGAGAATCTGAACTCACAGTTTGGCCAAGATCTGCCTCCAGCTTCTCACATGCCTGTACATTGGAGATAATTCACATCACTGAGCTGGAAACAGACCGTTCCTCTGATGGGGACCCAGGGTACAAGTCATACTAGAGTTCATCTTGCTACTTTACTTTCAAACTATTTAGAAATCTAAGAAATGAGTATTATTTTGTTGTAGCTATGTATATTGGCACATGTAAAGACAATAATGAAGGATTTACAAATCTGCTTAAACCATTATATGTACCCTGGCTTTTATTCCCCCAAGAGTAACAGAATGAAAAATAATATTGGCAGTATTAGGACCTACTTAAGTATATTAGGGCCTACTTGAGCCACTTGGACGGAGAAGGCAATGGCACCCCATTCCAGTACTCTTGCCTGGAAAATCCCATGGACGGAGGAGCCTGGTGGGCTGCAGTCCATGGGGTCGCGAAGAGTCAGACACGACTGAGCGACTTCACTTTGACTTTTCACTTTCATGCATTGGAGAAGGAAATGGCAACCCACTCCAGTGTTCTTGCCTGGAGAATCCCAGGGATGGAGGAGCCTGGTGGGCTGCTGTCTATGGAGTCGGACACGACTGAAGCGACTTAGCAGCAGTAGCCGCAGAGCCACTGAGGAAGTCCTTTGCCTTTGAAGAACACCCATTTTTATTTATATGGTTAAAGCTGGAGTCTAAACTGTAAAAATATTTGGCATGATCTTAAGAGAAGGCTTGTCCATTAGAACTGTTTTACAACTTTTATTTCTCGTCTATACTCAGAATTAAATGTTGGAAAATAACGTAGATTCATTTGTTTTACATTCAGGTGGTTTATCACCTAAATAAAGATTTCTGTGTCTTTTATCACCTCTTTTTCTAAAGCATTTTTTGGAGCCCAGATGAATTCCTTCATCCATGTGATTATGTACTCATACTACGGGTTAGCTGCCTTTGGCCCGTGGATTCAGAAATATCTCTGGTGGAAACGATACCTGACCATGCTGCAGCTGGTGAGTTCTCTGTTAAAACACGGAGAATGTTAGACTCTCATTAATTGTGAAGTGCTGAGTCATTTTCAACCATTTTATGTTACCAAACTGGCTTTCTCTGTGCTCCAGCGATAGGAGTTTAGGCTGTCTGGCTCTGAGCTGCCTGTTCATAGGCTGAGTGCTCACAGACTCTTGCTTTTTAAATGCCCCTAAAAGACCAGATGCAGGTCCTGTCTGTCTAATAGGAATATCCTTTAAACATCTCTGTGAAATGAAGGAGTAAAGATCTAGGCACGCTGCAAAATACACACTCGTTTATGATTAGAAAAATAACTTCTTAGTTTTTTTCCACTTAAAATGTTATTATTACCTCTCTTCATTCTGCCCTTAAATACATTTTCTGTTTTTTTACTCCCATCTTTCGTCCTTGTGAACAGATCCTACACATTTAGAATAGGAAAGTTGTAGAGACATCACAGAGCCCAGGAAGGGGTGGGGTAAAGGATGATCTTCCCTGGCCGCCCAGTGGTTAAGGCTCCATGCTTCTACTGCAGAGGGTGCGAGTTTGATCCTTGGTCAGGGATCTAAGATCCCATATGCAGCACTGTGTGGCCAAAAAATAAATAAATTAAAGGACCAAGGATCAAAGAACTCTTAAATCCCTAACACACAATCCTTAGAGAGCAGAGCTTGGTATACTCAAATGCTCATCTTCAGAGCAGACAGTTCGCAGCACCAACCCCTATTAGGACTTCTGGTAGCATCTGGGTGACTCAGTGCAACCTTCAGAGCTAAAGCACCAGCCCAGTAATCAAACCGGAAATCCAAAACCAACCTGGTAGCTATTCTTCAAGCCTTGGAATTTATTATAATTTGCTTTAATCATAGCATGTGCACAATTTTATCAGTGGAATCACATTTGGAAATATCATTCATCTCTGTTTTAAGTTGCCAAACAACAGGCTACCCAAACAGGAAGCACAGCTTTTGGGGAGTGCTGGGTGTGCAGGATTCATCTGCAAGTAAAATGCTACCGGAAGCTTCCTCCAGTTTTTGTGTAACCTGTTTACACAGTTTGTGTAATTCGTTTCTCTCAGTTGTTAGTAAGTGGGCCCAAGAAAATGAGAAGACAGAAATCATGTGAACTGTTGTTATCTACTTTGCGGGAAGACTGCACCTGATTCTCTTTGAGCGATGCCTGGCTGTCACCCCCAGACACACCCTTTTCCAGCGATGCAGGTTCTAAGAATCATTGTGAAATCAAAAGTTCATAAAAGCTGGATTTTGCCACAGGAAACTTTTAAAGTTTTTTAGTCTGATAGAAATTTGGAGCTTTACATGGGATAAACTTTTAAAATTATATTTAATGTAATAATATTGATAATGCTATCCTTAAAAGAGAAGCTGCAACTGCCCATTTTAAATCGGGTGTTAATTTTGTGAAGGGTAGTGTATTTCCAAGGCAGAAGTTCTCACAGCAGTGAATCTTGTATGTTAACCTTGTGAAAAATTAAGTGTTGTTTAACCCCATGGAATTCACAAATTCTTATATTGAGAACCGTCCTCTCCTTTTATACTTATTATCAAATATCTACTAAGTTTTACCAAGAATCTTAGTTTTTAAAGGATTATGTTAATTCAATTTTTAATTAATTTTAAAATGCATATTTACCTGTCTCCAATTCTATAAGAAACAGATAATGAGCCATTTTGATAAACTCATTTTTAAAAGTATATGTACCAGCTTGCTAACAACTTTGTGGAAAGAAATCAGTCTATTTGGGAGGAAAACAAAAACTGAGGAGCCTTCACTCTCTTAGGCCAGTGATATTCCCTCTCATTAGATAACGTTATTCAGCGTTATCCAAAAAATAATTCCCTGAGTCCAGATACCAGGCCAAGGGCCCGGGAATCGTGGGGATGAATGCAGAGCCCTGCCCTCAGGTGGTACTCGAGGGGAGAGACGGACAGTCCAGAAGTCAGCAGATGCAAAAGACATAATCCCTACGAAACAGAAAAGCAGCCCAAACCAGAACCCTTTGGTTAAAGGCATGGAGGACCCCATTGGGTGGGGGTACTTGAGTCTTAGCAGGAAGCCCTCGTTGAGGACATGGTTTTGAGAAGCGGCCCACGTGAGAAGGAGCCAGAGAACACTGAGGTCTTGGGCGCTGGGTCAGGCTCAGGCCTGTCTCAGCAGCAGGGAAGGTGCTGCGGTCGGGACGAGCTGCTTGCTGCCCACAGTAAGCGTGGCTCTGCTGTTCTGTTTTCAGGTTCAGTTCCACGTGACCATCGGGCACACAGCACTTTCGCTGTACACCGACTGCCCCTTCCCCAAGTGGATGCACTGGGCTCTCATCGCCTACGCCATCAGCTTCATATTCCTCTTCCTTAACTTCTATGTGCGGACGTACAAAGAGCCCAAGAAAGCAAGACCTGGAAAAACAGCAGCGAATGGTATTTCAGCGAATGGTGTGAACAAATCCGAAAACCACCTAGTGGTAGAAAATGGCAAGAAGCAGAAAAATGGAAAAGCAAAAGGAGAGTAAAGCGAACTGGGCCTTACCTGGTGTTGACAGTGAGGAAGTTCCCACTTCATTTAAGATTTCAGGGAAAACAGAAGCAAATGAGGGTTTGAGGGTGGGGAGAAAAAAGGCAAATGTGCTCTATGTATTATTAGTAACCTTTAGATTGAGTAAAGTGTTAAATACAACACCCAGATGTTTTATTTATGAAGTTTTTATTTTAAACATTTTTTTTTATTAGCCTTGATGTTGTCAGACCAAAGCAATCATCACGTGATTTTGGAGACCCTCCCCCCCACATTCACATCCAACAATGCATGAGATTTTTCATTTCTCTTCATCCTTCAGTTTGATGATCACAGAAACACAGTCTTTATGCTTTTTTTTTTTTTTTTTTTTTTTAGCTAAATTGCAACTTATGTACTGATGAAAATCAGTTACCTTACCTTTTCTGGTCCCAAACTGGAAATGCAGATAGTTTAAAATGTGCACATTTGAATTCATTTGCTTACTGGAATGATCAAATCTCTCCACCTGTAGTCCGAAGATACCCTTTTGATTGGAATTAAATTTTAAAAATCTGATGATCTTTGTAGACTTTTAGAGGCTTTATGATGATGGTGTTGGTGACAATAGAATTACAGTAAAATCCTGTCCAGTGGCTCAGTTCACTGTGACCTGCAGCACAAATCACTGTGGGAAACAATTTCTGTGATGAAAAGGCAGCCTTTCAATACTCCTGTTACTACTGGGTATATATTATGAAATTTAAGATTACTGTCTGATTGGAACATGAAACAACTCATGTGTCTACTAGTAACATCATAAAATAGCTACATTTATGTGCTGTTAGAAGAGAGTATGTTGATTTTTATCAGGCTTTCCTTGTTTTGATTTGTGGCTGTTACCGATTTTTCATATGTGGAAATATACCTACCTCTTCTGTTGGAAAGAACATTTAAAATTAAATAAATTTTAATTAAAAAATCAAGGAGTCCTCTAATGTAAATTTTAATACTAACTTTCAAGTTCACTAACTTTTTTTTTTTTTTTACAAATAGCATACAGCAAGCTTTTTTGTGAAATTATCCTTCTCTTTCAATGTGTTTAACTTTGGAGTGATATTTTTCTGTGACAAAGTTGCAAGATCTTATTTGTAACTAGATATGAAGTGTAAACCCATTTTGGTGCAATATTCTTGACTCCTTGGTGCTAAAGATCATTAAATTCAATGCTTGATTGTTAAAAGGTGTTAATTGCTAAGACATAAAGTGAGTAAAAGTGAGGGTAGTCAGATCCAGAAAATTAAATTTGCTCTTTACCAATGAAGTATTTCATGTAATGTAAAAACACAACTGGAAATTCACTAGGAAAGAACTTGTACTATGTCTTATTACATAGGTTAAATTGCTAGTGGGTATTGCACAGGGATCTTGTGACCAAAAAATAAAAAGGCATGAGTATTTCTAAGTATCTTTAACATATCAAAACTGCATGTGCAGGATGTAATGCTATTTGTGCAGACTATTTGAGAATACTTTGTAAACTATGAAATATTTATTGTGCATTCAAATTACACACTTCTCCTCCCCACCCCAACCCAAGGCATGCAGACATGAGAACTACAGAAAATTTGCAGCACGTAATAGTTTGATCTAGGAGGATTCAACACTTTTGTTTTTACAACTCAGTTTGTAATGACTAGAGATTTGTAAATCTTTGTGAACATTCTGTACTAGTTCCCTAGAGCTATTCATTCCCTGCTACCTGATTTCAGCACAATAAATATACTACTGCTGTGGGAAAAATGATTTTTTTTGGCTACTCAGTTTATTATAATATAAATCTGCTAGATATTTATTTATTTAATTCAGTTGTTAATATTCTAAATTATTCCCTGCTGCCAATTTCTAGTGTAGAAAAGAAATGAAACTAGAACTTGGGTGTCAATAATTTCTGGCAAAAAGCTTATTTTTTTATGGTAGCATATTTTTACTTTAAAACTTAGATGTTTCTTTGGAAGAATTTTTGGATTCCTGGCATATCATTTTGTTGTGAATTCTTACATTTGTCATTTCAAATGTAAGCTTTTTTTTTTTTTTTAAAGAAACTTTTAATTTTATATTGGAGTGTAGTTGAGTAACAATGTATTGGTTTTAGGTGTACAGTGAAGAGATTCAGTTCTGCATATACATGTATCTGTTCTTTACCAAATTCTTTTTCCATTTAGGTTGTCGTGTAATATTGAGCAGAGTTCCCTGTGCTATATGGTAGTAGGTCCTTGTTGGTTATCCATTTTAAATATAGCAGTGTGTACATGGTAACACTTTTTAACGGTGTGCTGTTTTTTGTTCTAAAAATAAAGTTAGCAAGTTCTCCTGTTCTGATATTCAAATCCTCCAGTCCTTGTTATACTTTTAAGTTTTCTTTTTTTTTTTTTTAACCAAAGATGATTTTAAGATGTAATAAATACAGCCTTTTATGAGCACTTTCATAATTTCTCTATTACCCCACTAAATACACATGCCTCATATGTAAAAATCAGTGAGGAGGATTGCATCCTCTTTCTGGTAAAACTTTGTCAGTAACTTAAGAAAAATATTCTTAGAAAACAGGGAATTTCTGAAATATTTGCATTGACTAGAAATAGCTGAGGCGTGTTAGCAGTGTGTTTTCCCAATGAATTGGTAACTATGGCTCTCTTCTGTTTTCTGTGTTACCCCTGACTCTGCTTTTCTGCTGGACACTGACTAGTTCCAGTTTTAGCATTATTAATTCAGTTATTCTCTTTTTCACTCTTTCCACACATACTCTGAGGCATTCAAACATATTTTCCTATAGATTATTATATTCACATTTTAGAACATGAAATCTAGCAGTGCTTTTTTATTTATCAGGAATATTTTAATTTAAAGGCTTGCTTCATGTGGGTTAGTTGGCTCAGCCATGTCCGACTTTTTGCGGCGCCATGGCCTGTAGCCCACCAGGCTTCTCTTGTCCATGGAATTCTCCAGGCAGGAATGCTGGAGTGGGCTGCCATTCTCTCCTGCACTTCTTCCCGACCCAGGGATTGAACCTGGGGCTCCTGCATTGCAGGCACATTCTTTATCATCTGAGTCACCAGGGACATGCTTCATAGAGGGATACCCTGTAAATGAGAAAGAGAACCTAGAGGTGGAGGTGATTTTTGCTGCCATATCTGTTAATAATGTAATTGAAGCCTTAGGTATTGACTGTTGGGGCAGAGCCTTTGAATCTCACCTTCATTAGAATGTGACAGCATACTGAACTGTTCACAGTCTCTCAGCTCATCCCTTGTTATGGCCTTAACCTCAGCCAGCCGTGTTTGTAACATTGTCCTTACTGAGAAAAAAATGACGGTGGATGTATAGCTGTAAGTGGTATCCTCACTGTAGACCTGGGTGACTCAGAGTTAGGATTTTGCTGGATGATCAACAGGGTCGAAGAGCTGAGAGGCCGAGCAACCTGCCCAGGCACACAGCATCTGAGCAGGAACCACAAAACCTGCTTGATGAGATCAGTCATCTGCCACTCAGCACGTAAGTGGTTTTGACAGGTAACCTCAGAAAGCAAGTCCTTACTACTGGATTTTACAATCCATCCTTAAATTAATCTCAGGTATTTTAGGCAGGGGCTTCCCTGGTGGCTCAGCAGTAAAAGAACCCACCTGCCAATGCAGGAGATGTGAGTTCGATCCCTGGGTCAGGAAGATACCCTGGAGGAGGAAATGACAACCTATTTCAGGACTTTTGGCTGGGAAATTCCATGGACAGAGGAGCCTGGCGGGCTGTATAGTCCATGGGGTAGCAAAAGAGTCGGACACAAATTAGTGACTAAACAGCAACAACAGTTTTAGGCAGAGGACATCTGAACCAGAAGAATCTTTGTGAAAAGGAAGAAATGTAGAAACAGATTTCTTGTGTCAAAACACTGCAGATCACGCAAGTATTTTTCAGGTCGGTTTTCCTGATGTAAATTATAGAGGGAATGCACAAGTGTCAATTGAAAGGCACAGCTGTTTTTTTTTAAGTTTTTATAATAGGAGGCTGTAACATAACCCTGTGTTCCTGAAGGGTATTCAGAGGTCTAAATTAAAAGTTACAATTGACATATAGAACAAATACCAGGTGAGGACCGTGATGTTTGAAGAGACGGTAATAGCTTTGTTTGAATGGTGACTAATTACCATCCTGGCAGGGGGATGATCTGAATTATCTCTTGGTGTCCTTTTACACTTACAGGTCTAAATTTTGCTGTATCTTTTGAGAAATTAAACATTTTTCTACCAGTTTAAAAGAAACCCCAGAACTTAGGTCTCCTTTTTTCTTTGTCTTCTTCATTTTACGACAGACATGTTTACATGTCCACGTGTGACCAGAGTTTCCTTCATAACGTTTATTCATTGGAGATCCACCTGATCTTAAACTGAAATTCAACTAGAATTTTTTTATTTTTTCTATTTGCATAAGTATGTGCATGCATGTCACTTCAGTCGTGTCCGACTCTTTGTGACCCTATGAGATGTAGCCCGCCAGGCTCCTCTGTGCATGGGGATTCTCCAAGCAAGAATACTGGAGTGGGTTGCTATGCCCTCCTCCAGGGGATCTTCCCTGGTCCAGGGATAGAACCCACGTTTCTTGCATCTCCTGCATTGGCAGGCCGGGTTCTTTACCACTAGCACCCTCATAGGTGAGGTTTCCCCAAAGAATGTGTCCTTAAAGCAGTATCTTCTTTAAGAATAAATGCATGCTGAAACACATCATTTGATGTCTATCTACCTAATTATAATAATCTAATGCAGCTATCAGAAAGTCACATTGTAACTGAACATCTCCACAAAGAATATATCCACATTAAAAGCTAAAATGAAAAACTCTGGGAAAGTTTAAATAATACAACCGTTTATAAAACGACAAGGTCTTGAAATGACTGGATATCCCACTTTAAATACAAGACTGCATTGTAAAAAGTATTTGTCAGCCCACAGGCATGTTCTTATCCATGTCAGTCTCCACATACCCTTGAATCCTTTTCTTGCAATTTTAGAGAAGCCAGTCAGGTAGTTCCTTTCCTCGGTTTAATTTTTTTTCTTCCTTTATTATTTACCATTAAAAGAAAGGAAAGCATCCTGTTGAGATTCATTCTTTGTCATCCCTGATGCTGTAGGCTTAGACTGAGATTCTCCTCCCTGTGAGGTAGCTATCCTCAGAACCAGTCTTTCAAGAAGAATGATTACCAAGCTATTTGGTAATGAGAGGGTGGGTAGCTTACTAGTCTTGCACAGTATTATGTTAGTGGCATTCATACCTCACTTTGAATATGATTTATGTTCCAATTTCCTCAATAAATCTGGGAACCAAACACAACTTTAACATTTTTCTAAGAAGATTATATATAGTTAGGGTTTATCAATTGTATGCATATAGGTGAATTTCAGGTATTTTCCACGTTCAATTCTCATAGTGAAAATTCAAGATGTTATTCGGTCACAAAGATAGTTGCTCATTAAAGGTATATTTATTCAACAATGTTTGCATGTTTACGTTAGACTTGAATTATTATTACCAGCCCTTGTAAAAGTGGTGTCTGGTCTTTTTGTCAGAAAAGGAGTATGGGAGCTAGTGAGGCAAAAGTGCCGACTTGAATTTGGGGAACAAATTTCTAATTTATCCTCAGAGTTGATAACTTGGAGTTTACATCCCAGAGTCTTCCCTACATATTAACTACTTTAGAAATCCAGCCCCATCTTTCGGTTTGTGTGCTAGATGTTAGCAACTCTTATCAATCCATTCCTAACCCTTTGAAATGTTCTCCTTCTGTCCTTTCCTCTCTTTGTGTTACAGTCTGGAGGATGAAAGATTACATTTCTCAGACTCCCTCACAAATTCAGGTGAGCTAGTTGCTTAGTCATGTCTGACTCTTTGCAGCCCCATGGACTAGCCCTCCAGGCTCCTCTGTCTATGGAATTCTCCAGGCAAGAACACTGGAGTGGGTTGCCATGCCCTTCTCCAGGGGATCTTCCCAACTCAGGAATCAGAATGGGGACTCCTGCATTGCAGGTGGATTCTTTACCATCTCAGCCAGCAGGGAAGACCTTGGGGAGGCACTTAGGAAAGTTTTGAAAGGCAGAAGGGAGATGGATGCCATCTTTCTGTAGTAATGTAATCACATGAATAGACTCCTTACTGGCATATGTGTCGGCGATAGCTGAACTGCATGTCCTCCTACCTTGGCACCAAGTTTGTGAAGGCAGGCAGTGGTAATGGTGGTAACAGTCATGGCAGATGTGGTCATGGGAATTTGAAGTCAAAGACAGGGTGGCCTCCTGACTTTTATTCCTCCAAGTTACCAGTAATAGTATAAGCATCTAATCCTTTGAATTAAAGCTCTTTCTGCCTGAAATACGTTGAGTGGTACCTATTGCATGCAGTGAATCTTACATAATGAAGTATTCAGTACCAAAATGTAATCAGGGAACAGGCTGCTTGAGATAAGAATGTGGAATTGGTTATCTGACCTAGTTGAGCTTATAGGCAGTGACAATTTCATGACCAGTGGGAAATGAGATACTACTTTCCATGTAGTAGATAGCTGACATTTTCAGCGTGGTCACCTAGAACAAAATAACTACTGAAAGCAAAGTGTTTGGCAGACCTAAGGGCTACATTATTGAAGTATAGTGATGGAAATGAGGAATATAAAGACTTGAGTGAGATGGATGTTTCTGATTGCTCTGCAGAGCTATCAGAAAGAAAATTTGCTCTTTCCTAGCTGCCCTAAGAGGCCCTCTTAACATCTTGTAGTGGGAGATCTCACCTTAAAATGAGGTCCAAAGTTTGGTCCAAACTGGTGGCAGAATTACCACTGAAGTTCACAGCCTCAGTAAGTGAAAGCTGTGGTGGTAACTGGGAAAGAGTGGGACCCAAAGAATTGGAATGGGGACATTTGGATGGATGTAGATGAATCCAAGAACCTGATTCTCTAAATCCCATTGGATATTTCTAGCCAAGAAAAGCAGCACTTTCTTCCTGGTCACATATTAGTCCTTGGTTACTTGAGATCCTGTAATGACTTCAACCAAGGTTATTGTTGTTGCTCAGCCTCTAAAGTCCTGTCCGACTTTGCAACCCCATGAACTGCAGCTTGCCAGTCTTCCTTGTTCTTCACAATCTCCTGGAACTTGCTCAAACTCATGTCCATTGAGTCATCCAACCATCGCTGTTGCCCCTTTCTCCTCTTGCCTTCAATATTTCCCAGCATCAGGGTCTTTTCCAACAAATCAGCTCTTCACATCAGGTAGCCAAAGTATTGGAGCCTCAGTTTCAGCAGCAGTCCTTCCAATATCCAGGGTTGATTTCCTTTAGGACTGACTGGTTTGATCTCCTTGCAGTCCAAGGGACTCTCAAGAGTCTTCTCCAACACCACAGTTCAAAAGCATCAGCCTTCTTTATGGTCCAACTCTCACATCCATACATCACTACTGGAATAACCATAGCATTAGACTATACAGACGTTTGTCAGCAAAGTGATGTGTCTGCTTTTTAATACACTGTCAAGGTTTATCATAACTTTTCTTTCAAGGAGAAATTAAAAATTTCATGGCTGCAGTCACTGTCTCACCCAAGGTAGAGACCTTCTAAAGCAATGCTGATCTTCCTTGTGTCTGCTTTCTACTTTTTCAGTGTCATCAGATCTGTCAGAAGAATTACAGCATGCTCCAGGGTGAAAACACAGAATCTATCCTGGGATGAGATAGCCTAGAATTATAGGACTTGGCTAATTTTTCCCTGCCTTGCATTTATGAATGCTAAGAAAGCAGAAAGAAACATATCTTAGGGTTAGCCTGAAATTATTTTTAAAGAATTTTAAGGGATTGAAATTACTAATATAGATGTACTTATCAGAAATTTTTAATTTGAGGACATAACAGTGAGGAGTAGCTTTAATAATTTGTCAAATGTTTAACCTGAAATCAGGAAAACCTGGAATCATTGATGGCCTGCATCAGAATGAGACATATGTTAGAAATTCATTGCGTTAACAGAGGAGAGACTCTAAAGGCTATTAGCAATGTTGCAGGTTATTTATCGTATGTGACTCCCCCTGACCACTGTCTCATCATATTTGAGAAATACAGTGTTAAGTGTACATTGGCCATATGTCCTTGAAAATTTCTGTAGTGGCTGTTTTCTGTAGACTGTGGACTGCAAGGAGGAAAACTTTTCTACCCTCTTAGGTTCAGTTCAGTCACTCAGTCATGTCGGACTCTTTGAGACCCCATGAACTGCAGCACTGCAGGCCTCCCTGTCCATCACCAACTCCCAAAGTTTACTCAAACTCATGTCCATTGAGTTGGTGATGCCATCCAACCATCTCATCCTCTGTTGTCCCCTTCTCCTGACTTCAATCTTTCCCAGCATCAGGGTCTTTTCCAGTGAGTCAGTTCTTTGCATCAGGTGGCCAAAGTATTGGAGTTTCAACTTCAGCATCAGTCTTTCCAATAAATATTCAGGACTGACTTCCTTTAGGATTAACTTGTTGGATCTCCTTGCAGTCCAAGGGACTCTCAAGAGTCTTCTCCAACATCACTGTTCAAAAGCATCAACTCTTCAGGGCTCAGCTTTCTTTATAGTCCAACTCTCACATCCATACATGACTACTGGAATAACTGTAGCTTTGACTAGACAGACCTTTGTTGGCAAAGTAATGTCCCTACTTTTTAATATGCTGTCTAGGTTGGTCGTAACTTTTCCAAGGAGCAAGCGTCTTCTAATTTCATGACTGCAGTCACCATCTGCAGTGATTTTGGAGCCCCCCAAAATAGAGTCTGTCACTGTTTTCATTGCTTCCCCATCTATTTGCCATGAAGTGATGGGACCAGATGCCATGATCTTAGTTTTCTGAATGTTGAGTTTTAAGCCAACTTTACCTGTGAATTAAACTGATGAGACAGATTATCAAGAGAAGAGCTTTATAACATTTATTGATGTTAATATTTTCAATTTTATATGCATAGGTGAAGAAATAAAAAACCTGAAGAAATGGTTAGCCTTGGGAGTTATATACCATTTTAACAAAAGACAAATTGTAGAGAAGTGACTGGACAAAGGGAAGGGAATCTCAGATTCTAGGGCTCATGCTTTGTGGGAAAGTAACTAGGAAGCATATGGGAGAAATTCAGGGGAGACAAGGATTATTTCATGAGGTGGTTTTTTGTTTTGTTTTGTTTTTTCCTAATGCAGACTCATCTCCGTTCCTTCTTTGTTTTCAGGGATAAGGGTTGCTCTCCCTTTCCTGATACAGGAGAAGAGGGAACAGCCTCAGCAGGGAAAATTTATTCCCCGCTGTTAGGCAGTCAGAGGGAGGGCAAAGAGCTCTTTCTGTGTCTGCTTTTTCTCAACTGCCTGCAGCTCAAAATAATCCTTGTCAAAGTGAGGTGCTTTGGGGTGACATATTCTGATCCTTCTGGATGATGAAGGAGGGAAAGTGCTGTTTCTGAAATACATTCTCTGACTTCAGTAGGAATGATGGTATTGCAGACTGCCAGAGGCCAAATGCCAGTAATTAAATGCCAAAACGGACATGGTTATCATACTGGGCAGCTGAGTCTGACGGTTATTATTATCAGGCCTTGCCGCAAGGCTTGCAGGATCTTATTTCCCTGACCAGGGATTGAACCTGGACCCTCTGCAATGGAAGCATGGAGTCTTAACCACTGGACTGCCAGGGAATTCCCCTGAGTCGTTATTAAAATAGCTTCATCTGTATTTATGCATATGTGTGTGTGTGCTCAGTTTTGTCCAACCCTTTATGACCCCATGGACTGTAGCCCGCCAGGCTCCTCTGTCCATGGAATTTTCCAGGCCAGAATGCTGGAGTACATTGCCATTTCCTTCTCCAGGGGATCTTCCTGACTCAGGGATCAAACCCTCATCTCTTGCATATCCTGCATTGGCAGGAGCCTTCTTTACCAACTGCACCACTTGGGAAGCCCGAGTATTTATGGTGGCTGAGAATTTATTATGATGTCCCTAGGACTGAAACAGATAGGCAACCTACTTGATTTCTATCTCTCACTCTAAACTTAGTGAGCACAGATGTGGCTTGAGTCTCCATGATAGACACAGCCCCCACATCGATTTCCATACCTGAGTCATTTCATAGACCCAGTTAGTCAGTTCAGTCACTCAGTCACGTCCAACTCTTTGCAACCCCATGAATCACAGCACGCCAGGCCTCCCTGTCCATCACCAACTCCCGGAGTTTACTCAAACTCATGCCCATCGAGTCGGTGATGCCATCCAGCCATCTCATCCTCTGTCGTCCCCTTCTCCTCCTGCCCCCTGTCCCTCCCAGCATCAGGGTCTTTTCCAATGAGTCAACTCTTTGCATGAGGTGGCCAAAGTATTGGGGTTTCAGCTTTAGCATCAGTCCTTCCAATGACCACCCAGGACTGATCTCCTTTAGGATGGATTGGTTGAATCTCCTTGTAGTCCAAGGGACTCTCAAGAGACTTCTCCAACACCACAGTTCAAAAGCATCAGTTCTTTGCACTCAGCTTTCTTCACAGTCCAACTCTCACATCCATGCATGACCACTGGAAAAGCCATAGCCTTGACTAGACAGACCTTTGTTGGCAAAGTAATGTCTCTGCTTTTTAATATGCTGTCTAGGTTGGTCATAACTTTCCTTCCAAGGAGTAAGTGTCTTTTAATTTCGTGGCTGCAGTCACCATCTGCAGTGATTTTGAAGCCCAAAAAAATAAAGTCTGACACTGTTTCCACTGTTTCCCCATCTATTTGCCATGAAGTGATGGGACTGGATGCCATGATCTTAGTTTTCTGAATGTTGAGCTTTAAGCCAACTTTTACACTCTCCTCTTTCACTTTCATCAAGAGGTTTTTTAGTTCCAGGGCTTCCTAAATGAAAGGAATGTGGGGTTCCCTTGAGAAAATTCCCTGTGACATTGTCACAAGAATGCAGTATAAATTCTACTAGCTTTCACCCAAAGGGAAGGGAAATAAGCAGACTTTAGGGGATTTACTAGGTCACTGAGCTGATGCTGATCATCAGGCACCCAAATTGCAACTGTGACCATCAGTCAAAACCAAGGCTTAAGGAGGCTGCGGGATAAAGGTAATTTTGGCCTAAGTCCATCTCACAGTGGCCCCATGGATCCCCAAACCTGCACTTTTTGGTTCCTGAATGTATAGTGGATTAGTCATATTCAGTCTTTGGCTGAATCTTAACATTGGTTCCCTGCGTGGAATGAGGGCTAATATGGATTAAAGGCCCAAGTCAAAGCCCTTAAATATTGATCACCTCCTTCTTGAAACAGTAGACCAAAAGCAATACCATGTTTCTCCATGAATGTTAGAGGTTCATGCCAACATCAAAGGCATGAAGATTCAGGGCTGATTATTTTTATTATACACTAATTTAACTCTCCAATTTGACCCTAGCCAGATATTGGAGAGTCTTGGAGAATGACCGCGGATTATTTATGCATATATGCATGCACGCTTAGTCCTGTCTGACTCTGCAACCCCCTGGACTTCAGCCCGCTAAACTCCTCTGTCCGTGGGATTCTCCAGGCAAGAATTCTGGAGTGCATTGCCATTTCCTCCTCCAGGGGCTCTTCCCAACCCAGGGGTCAAACCCATGTCCCCTGCATTGGCAGGCGGATTCTTTACCACTGAGTAATCTGGAAATTTTAACTTAGTCATGTAACTCCAAGTTCAGTGGCTGTTCTAGACATGGTCAATTAACTGCAACAAATCAATATAATTTTGGCATCTGATACTTAGCTATCAATCTGTTAAATGTTTTTCTTCTCCTTTTCCAATAAAGAGGAAACAAAAATAGTTTCTTTTACCTTTATTCTTTTGTGGTCTTACTGCAGGGTAGTGTTGATTATCTAGTATTCTAAAATAATCTAGAAATCCTGTTTGTCTCATCACACCATAAGATATTTATTGGTTCATCCTACTTGGATGTGGTGATTAGTGATGAGGATGAGGTAGCAAGTGAACTGAGTTAGTTGCTCAGTCATATTCAACTCTTTGCGACCCCATGGACTGTAGCCTGCCAGGCTCCTCTGTCCATGGAATTCTCCAGGCAAGAATACTGGAATGGGTTGCCATTCCCTTCTCCAGGGGATCTTTCCAACCTAGGGAGTGAACCCAGGTCCTCTGCATTGGAGGCAGATTCTTTATCATCTGAGCTACCAAAGAAGCCCAGGACGTAGAAAGTACCATGGTTCCTTGCTAAGTGCCCAAGAGATGGTGGGAGGGGGAAAAAGCATGTAAATTCAAAAGCCATGACATCAACAGTTTGGGGCAGACCAGAGATCTGTAGCAGATGGAGATTTTTTTTTCTCTTTAGTGAAAGACAGTTGCTATACCTTGTTACCCATTGGTATTAAAGAGGTGAATTTCTTAGACTGCTAAATTTCACTGAACCTTTGAAACAGCATATATACATTTATGGGGCTACTTTCACCCACTTATCAAGTAACCCATCAGGCTGCCAGTTCTGAACAGAGCCAGCCTAGGGAATGGCTTCGTTCCTACTATGGACTGCCACGCAAGTTACACTGCTATTTGAGCCTTAAGATCCAACAGATGAAACAGTTCTTGAAGAATCTGACCGAAGGCAATCCTACAGAGGCCTTTGGCCAGCCTTAACATAGAATGACAGTGCAGTCCTCTAGGGCTTTAGCATAAAGCCCAATCTAGTCTCCAAATATGCTATGTTAAAGAAACAGATCCTGGACTGCTTCCAGACCGTGGGAGAAACCTGTGTAGCTGACCACAGACTATCACATGACTGTGTAAGCTGAGCTGCCCCTCATGGACTGGGAGTTATCTGATTCACCATGTCATAAGCTAAGCCATGCACAGCAGTATCCTTTCATCAGGTGGAAGGCCGTGAAGGCCCAGGTAAGTGGCATGGGCAGTCCTGCCACAGCATCAGTCCTGCTGCACCGTCACTTTTCCCTCAGCGCACGAGTTTGACGTCTTGAAAATTTCTGTGAAATATAGATTGATTGTGTTTACACACGTCTGATCCATTCCGCCTTGCTTTGTGTCCTAGGACACTGACCCATGTGGACACTGCATCACTTTGGCTCCCTGGTCAGCTGGATCCAATCAATAGGAGATCAATAGGTGGATGCATAGAATGCATAGAACATCTGTTCCATGGTCTTTCCCCACTTGGGTGATGTACCTCTGACCCTAGCTACTTCCCTCCACAACCACAGTCCCTGCTGGGAAATCTATCCACAGTTTTAATTCTCACTAAGCTCTGGGAGCACTGCTTTCTTCCGTTGTTTCTTCACTTCCAGGGGTGATAACATCACACTCTTGCTAGGGTCTGGATACTGCAACATCATTTGTTCCTTTAACCTTGCCTACACCTCTATAAGCCATCTCTTTATAAAAAGTTTTTCATTTAAACCATCTGTGATAAATTTTCATTTATGCTGGAACTCTGATTGAGAAAATGGAAAGAAAATAATTGAGCCTGGTTAAAACCTATTCCACATAAACTGCAAACACAAGCTGGAAATGGACTGTGGCAGTGTTACAGCTTCACTTGTGAGCTAGCCCAAAAACGTGTGAAAGGATGTATGTTTGTATGTATGTGTTAGTTGCTCAGTCATGTTCCACTCTTTGCAACCCCATGGACTGTGGCCTGCCAGATTTCTCTGTCTGTGGAATTCTCCAGGCAAGAATACTGGAGTGGGTTGCTATTTCTTTCTCCAGGGGATCTTCACGACCCAGGGATTAAACCTGAGTCTTTTGGGTCTCTTGCATTGACAGATTCTTTACCACTGTATCACCTGGGAAGCCTGTCCTAATATTGTTTGATTGCAGACTAATGTAACTTGAATTCAGGCGAAGAAGATCATGGAAGGAAAGAGTGTGATTTCTTAACTAAATACTGAAGCACTTCAAAATTTATTTATTAAAACAATAATTCAAACTGTATATATTAGCTTTTATTGTTTTATATTAGGAATTAATTTGCACTTGTTATAAGACAGTGCTGGAATAGCTCTGGTTGGAATAGCAGGAGAGATAATCAGATTAAGGTCTCCTGGTTGGGCACTGTGACAATAATAGAAATTAATGACTTTAAATCCAGAGGAGCCTGCCATGGATCCCCGGATTAAGGACCATTGCTAATACTATGCCAATCCCTGTATACCTCTATAAATCTCCTGCAGTTTGAATATAAATGTAATGATGCATAAAGCTGTTATAAACATACATGTGCAGGTTTTTGTGTGGACATGTTTCCAATTGCTTTGGGTGACTACCCAGGAGCAAAGTGCTGGTTCATGTGGTAGGAGTCTGTGTTTTTTGTAAGAAACTACTGAACTGTCTTCCAAAGTGGTTGTACCATTTCCCACTCTTATCGGCAATGAATGAGAGTTCCTGCTGCTCCACATCCCTGTCAGCATTTGATGTTGTCAGTTTTGGAGGCTATCGTTCTAATGGGTGTGTAGTGTCAATTCATTGTTTGTTTCATTTGCAATTTTCTAATGACATAGAATGTAGAGGATTTCTTCATATCTTCATTTGCTGCTTGTCTATCTTATTGGATGAAATATCTGCTCAGATCTTTTGCCCATTTTAAATTTGGATTGTTTATTTTCTTACTGTTGAGCTTTAAGAGTGCCTTGTGTATTTTAGGTAGCTGTCCTTTGTCAGGTATGTCTTCTGCAAATATTTTCTGTTAGTCTGTGGCTTGTCTCCTGCTGTCTTAATAAATCATATTTTTTAATTACCTTAAACTTATGCTTCATTGTTTAGAGCATACAAACTAGAGGAAATATATTCCAGGTTTGTTTTATTCTCGCTAGTTAGACATAAATTGTGGTTTTATAAATATATTGAGTCATAATGATCAGACTATTATGAAGGCAATGGCTCTGACTTCTTGGAATAATCAGTCATAGACGTTTTATCATTTACATTTCTCATTAATGTGATTAGTTTCATTTAGATATTGCTGAAAGGATCGGCACCTTTTTGCCATCATTGTGCAGTAGACTCAGGAGGGGAAGGGGAAGAAGGCATTCTTTATTCCAGTAAAAATTTGAGGTGGCTTGGTTCATCCCATATTTTATTTTTATACTTAAAATTCATGTCAGTTTGCCCACTTCTCTATCACAATTGAGTAGTCAGGTTTTAATGAGGACTTAATAAGATATTACTGGAAAAGCATTTAGCCTATGGCCTGGCACATACTAAGTGTTCAATAAACAGTCAATGTTAGCACAGAGTTTCCATAATTTTATTGCCATGGTAGTAATTACAGCATCTTATTAGTACTGTCATATACCTGTAATATTGCATAATAATTTGAATAATGTCTCATTTTTAAAAAGATTATTTGTTTTGGGTTGTGCTGGGTCTTCGTTGCTGTATGCAAACTTTCTGTAGTTGCAGAGAGTGGGGGTCACCCTCTAGTTGAGGTGCGTGGGCTTCTCTTCACAGTGGCTTTTCTTGTTGCAGAGCACAGGCTCTAGGCACTCGGGTTTCAGTCGTCGTGGCATCTGGGCTCAGTAGGGTGCACAGGCTTAGTTGCTCCCCAGCATGGGGAATCTTCCTGAGCCAGGGACTGAACCCACGTCCCCTGCATTGGCAGGCACATTCTTATCCACTGTACCACCAGGGAAATCCAATTTGTCTCATTTTGATTTATACTCATCAGCAATCTTGGGAAGCGGCTCTCACCTGCCACGGTTTTCACAGTGCTGCCTCAGGGCCAGCTCAGTTTAGGAACGAGATTAACACTCTAGACTGGGAACCTATTTCAGACAGTAGCGTCAGGGACAGTTAATAAACATATGCAACTAGACTTTCCTATTCATGGAATGAGAAGAAGTGGGTTAACATGACCTAATGGGACCTCTTATCATTGTGGGTGTAGAATATTATTAACTATTTTCTGGTGAGTGTAAAGGGTCAAAAGTGACTTGAAGAAGAGGTAAAAAGAAATAAGACATATGAAAATTATAATTTTTTCTTATAGAGTACATATGCTAAATATTTAGCATAAATTAATACATTGCTTTAATCTTGGTCTCTGAAAGTTTTATTTAAATATAAATAAATCTTAATATGAAAATACATACAGATAGATATACGTATTTATATATGTATCATTGTGGTGTAAGTTCTTCTTAAGATACCTCCATGTGGCTATAGAATTGTACTGAAATTAACTGTCTTTCAAAGACTCGATTTTGAACATCTTTATTGATGATTAAAATTACAATAATTTATAAAGTTTGTAAAGGTTGAAATAAAGGTTAAAAGTTCAACAGCTTTTGAAACTTTTACCCTTTCATATTCAAATTTTAAGTCAGAGGTTTCCTAATTGTAGGCATAATTTATGTAAAAATTTGGGAAACAGTACTGTAATTGAGGGAACAATTCCTTGTCAAGAGGTAGCATGTTTGTGTCAGAATTTAGATATTATACAGAAAGCTTTGCTTATCATTTTAAGGTAATCATACTTTATACTCTCAGATTAATGTTGAATACACTCATTTGACACTCTATGTGCCAATTATTGTGTTAGCTGAGGAAGATAATAATATACATGCTAAACTTTTTAAGAAATGTGTCACATATTTCTTTTTTTTTTTTTCAAAATACATCTCAAGGACTTCCCTGGTGGTATGCTGGATCAGAGTCCACCTGCCAGTTCAGGGGACCCAGGTTTGATTCCTGGTCTGGGAGGATTCCACGTGCAGCTAAGCCTGCGGGCTGTAACTACTGAGCCTGCGCTCTAGAATCTGTATGCCACAACTACAGAAGCTCATGCACGCAGAGCCCGTGCTCTGCAACCAGAGAAGCCACTGCAATGCGGAGCCTGTGTACCGCAACCTCACTTGCCACAAGAGAAGGCCCAAGCATCAGTGAAGTCCCAGAGCAACCAAAAGTAATCAATAAAGTAAAACATGTAAAAATGCATCCTAAGAAGAAGAAGAAGCCAAGAACTTGTGGAGAAGATGGGCAAAGAAAATGAAATATTATGAACGGTGCTAACAATGAGATCCAGATAGGAGAGGGAGTTAGAACCACTTCATAAAAGCTCGCTTCTAGTTTATAAAGAGTTTCTTTGTAATAGTTTTGTGTCTAGACATGCATATATTTGTGTTTAACATTTATGGTGGCCAATGCCATCTTAAGTGTGACAAACACCTGTTTGTTCTCCGTATCTACAAATCTGAGTTTCGTTTGTTTTGTGTTTTAGATTCCACATGTAAATGAAATCATACAATGTTTATCTTTCTCTGTCTGACTTAATTTCACCTAGTAAAACACCCTCGAGGTCTATTCCTGTTATCACAAATGGCAAGATTTACTTCTTGTTTATGGCTGAGTGGTATTCATATGTGTGTGTATGTGCGCGCGTGTGTGTGTTTGTGCCTGTGAGAGACACCTTTTTTTATCCATTCATGCATCATTGAACACTTAGATCATTTCCATTGTCTATTGTAAATAATGCTACAGTGAACACAGGGGTGCATATACCCTTTTGATTTACTGTTTTCATACCCTTCAGATAGAAACCCAGAAGTGGAACTGCTGAATCATATGACAGCTCTATTTTTCATTTTTTTTTTAGTAAATTCTATATTGTCTTCCGTACTGGTTGCATCAGTTTACATTCCCATCAACAGTGCATGAGTGTCCCCCTTTCTCCCCATCCTCACCAATACTTTTTTTATTTATATTTTTTATAATAGCCATTTGGACAGGTAGGGTGATATGGTGGTTTGATTTGCATTTCCCTGGTGATTAGTGATCATGAGCATCATTTCACGTGCCTCTTGTCCATCAGTATGTCTTTGGGAAAATATGTATTCATATCCTCTGTCCATTCTGGCTTCCTTTGTGGCTCAGCTGGTAAGGAAACCATCTGCAATGCAAGAGAACTGGGTTCAATATCTGGATTGGGAAGATCTCCTGGAGAAGGGAAAGGGTACCCATTCCAATATTCGGGCCTGGAGAATGCCATGGATTATAGAATACAAGGGGTCACAAAGAGTTGGACACAGCTGAACAACTTTCACTTTCATAAAATGTTTTTCCATTTGCGTCCTTTTCAATTTCTTTCCCGAATGTCATAGTTTTTAGTGCGCACGTTTTTCACCTCCTGGGTGAAATTTACTTCTAGGTGTTTTATTCTTTTTGATGCATTTGTAGATTGGTTTTTTTCTTGATTTCTCTTTCTGATAGTTTGTTATTAATGTATAGAAGTGCAAGAGATTTTTATACTTAATTTTGTATCCTACAACTTTACTGAATTAATTTATTATTTCTACTTTTTTTTTTTTTTTTGGTGATGTCTTTAGGATTTTCTATGTATAGTATCATGTCATCTGCAAGTAATGACAGTTCTACTTCTTCCTTTCCAGTCTGGATTCCTTTCATTTCTCCTTCTTGCCTACTTGCTGTGGCTAGGACTTCCAATACTAACTTGAATAAAAGTGGCAAGTGTGGGCATCCTTGTCTTCTTCCTGATCTTACAAGAAAATCTTTCAATTAGGTGTCAGATAAGCTGTGAGTCTATCATTCATAATCTTTATTATGCTGAGATATAATGCCTCCATATCTACTTTGCTGAAGTTTTTTTGAATCATAAACAGATGTTGAATTTTGTCCAGTGCTTTTTCTGCATCTGTTGAGAGCATCAGAGTCTTTTCCAGTGAGTCAGTTCTTCACATCAGGTGGCCAAAGTATTGGAGTTTCAGCTTCAACAACAGTCCTTCCAATGAACACTCAGGACTGATTTCCTTTAGGATGAACTGGTTGGATTTTTTGCAGTCCAAGGGACTCTCAAGAGTCTTCTCCAACACCACAGTTCAAAAGCATCAATTCTTCTGTGCTCAGCTTTCTTTATGGTCCAACTCTCACATCCATACAAGACTACTGGAAAGATCACAGCTTTGACTTTGTTGGCAAAGCAATGTCTCTGCTTTTGACGAGATCGGGCGTGTTCAGGGTGGTATGGCCGTAGACTGTCTCTGCTTTTGAATATGCTGTCTAGGTTGGTCATAGCTTTTCTTCCAATGAGCAAGTGTCTTTTAATTTCTTGACTGCAGTCACCATTTGCAGTGATTTTGGAGCCCCCAAAAATAAAGTCTGTCACTGTTTCCATTGTTTCCCCATCTATTTTCCATGAAGTGATGGGACTGGATGCCATGATCTTAGTTTTCTGAATGTTGAATTTTAAGCTAACTTTTTCACTCTCTTCTTTCACTTTCAGCAAGAGGCTCTTTAGTTCTTCACTTTCTGCCATAAGTGTGGTGTCATCTACATATCTGAGGTGATTGATATTTCTCCGGCAATCTTGATTCCAGCTATGCTTCATCCAATCTGGTATTTCTCATGATGTACTCTGCATAGAAGTTAAATAAGCAGGGTAACAATATACAGCCTTGACGTACTACTTTCCCAATTTGGAACCAGTCTGCTGTTCCATGTCCAGTTATAACTGTTGCTTCTTGACCTGCATACAGATTTCTCAGGATGCTGGTCAGGTGGTCTGGTATCCCCATCTCTTGAAAAATTCCCCACAGTTTGTTGTGATCCACACAGTCAAAGGTTTTGGTGTAGTCAGTGAAACAGAAGTAGATGTTTTTCTGTAACTCTCTTGCTTTTTTGATGATCCAGTGGATGCTCGCAATTTGATCTCTGGTTCCTCTGCCTTTTCTAAATCCCACTTGAACATCTGGAAGTTCACGGTTCACATACTGTTGAAGCCTGGCTTGGAGAATTTTGAACTTTACTTTGCTAGTGTGTGAGATGAGTGCAATTATGCAGTAATTTGAGCATTCTTTGGCATTGCCTTTCTTTGGGATTGGAGTGAAAACTGACCTTTTCCAGTCCTGTGGCCACTGCTGCGTTTTCCAAATTTGCTGGCATATTGAGTGCAGCACTTTCACAGCATCATTTTTTAGGATTTGAAATCACTCAACTGAAATTCCATCACCTCCACTAGCTTTGTTTGTAGTGATGCTTCCTACGGCCCACTTGACTTCACGTTCCAGGATGTCTGGTTCTAGGTCAGTGATCACACCATCATGGTTATCTGAGTCATGAAGATCTTTTTTGTATAGGTCTTCTGTGTATTCTTGCCACCTCTTCTTAATATGTGAGCCACCTCTTCTTTGTGGCTCAACATGTGATCTATTTTGGACAATTTTTCATATGCACTTGAGAAGAAAGTGTATTCTGCTGCTTTGGGGTGGAATGTCATGTATATATTTAAATTGACCTGAGGTAATGTGTCATTTTAGTATATTATTGATTTTCTGTCTGGATGATCTATCCATTGCTATTAGTGGGACACTAAAGTCCTTTCCTATTATTGTATTGATGTCTATTTCTTAAGTCTGTTCACGTTTGCTTTATATAATTTGGTGCTCCTATGTTGGATGCATATATATTTATGAATGTTATAGCTTCTTGTTGGATTGAGCCCCTTTATCATTATGTAATGCCCTTCTCTGTCTTTTCTTATAGTCTTTAAAGCCTATTTTTCCTGATATGAGTACAGCTATGCGAGTTTCCTTCTTGTTTTCATTTGCATGGAATGTCTTTCTCCATCCCTTCACTTTCAGTCTGTGTGTGCTTACTTCTGAAGTGAGTCTCTTGCAGGCAGCTTGTAGTTGAGTCTTGTGGTTTTTGTCTTTGATCCATGCAGTCACTCTGTATCACTTGATTGGAGAACTCAGTCCACTTACATTTAAAGTAATTATTGGTAGGTATGTACTTATTGTAATTTTGTTCATTGTTTTCTAGCTGTTTTTGTAGTTTCTCTCTGCTCCCCTCTTCTTCTGTTTCTCTCTCCCCTTGTGGTTTCATCACTTTCTTTGGTGCTGTGTTCAGATTCTTTTCTCATTCTCACTTTCCTTTCTGTATTTACTATTAATTTTTGTTTTATAGTCACCATGAGGTTCACATATAATATCCTTTTTATATGAATCTATTTTAAGTTGGCAGTAACTTAAATTTTGACACATTCCAAAACTCTACACTTTTAGTCCCCCCGACACACAATGCTTTATGTCTTTTATGTCACCTGTTATTTTATATATCCCTTACCTAGTTATTATGGTTGTTGTTATTGTTCAGTCACTAAGTCATGTCTGACTCTTTGCAACCCCACGGACTGCAGCACACCAGGCTTCCCTGTCCTTCACTGTCTCCCAGAGTTTGCTTACACTCATGTCCATTGAGTCAGTGATGCCATCCAGACATCTCATCCTCTGTCGCCCCCTCCTATCCCTCAGTCTCCATATTTTGCCTGACTCTCTGAGTTTGTCTTTTATGGTATTAAGTGCAATGCCAACCTCTCCCAGTCTTGAAGGAGTAGTCTTATATAGGAGATGGCTTGTGGGGCCCAGAAGTGCAACCACCCCCCCACCCCCACCCCCACTTAGCAACCAGCATCAGGAGCTCAAGAGGCATCCCTGGGTGGGCTGCACATGCCCTCAGCTACAGTGCAGGTGGGTGAGCTGTGGTCATGCTCTGGCACAGGCTGAGTGGATCATACCCTCTGGAAATAGCAGATTAGAAGAAGAGTGTCAAAATGATGCCTGCCAGCACCAGCATTAGCAAGGTAGAACGAAATCACAAAAATGGTGTTCCACTAGCCCCTCCATCCCTGGAGAGAGTATCAACTGCCCGGGTCCAAGAGTTCCCTTCGGATGAGCGGCACTGGGGAAGAAAAGAAAGCGAGTGAATCTTGGTTGAGTGCAGGATCAAGACTACTTTATTCTTTTACATCAGTGCTTATATACCCTAAAACCAATAATCCTTTACAGAGGTTTAAGGAGGGGGGAATGATAAGATTGTACCAGGTGCATAATCACGGGTTACACCATAAATAACTTTCCAGAACAATCAATACCTACACATAACTTTTAAACAATTCAATGGCAGCAGCTAGTCAGCTGTGAAAAGTCATCTACAAACCATATCTTGGGAAGCTCTCCCCAAGACTTAGCTCTGGTATGTAATCCTAAGGGTCAGAGGTCTCATGAATTCCCTCCTGATCACACCCTAAGAAATCTTCTCAATGTCATAATGGACTCTTACTTTTGCTTATGGAATAGATAGGCCTGTTGCTAGCAGATTTGGTTTTGTGCTAGAAGGGTTTTTGTGCAATCATGAGCATTTAGAATCATGAGATTCTAAATTGGCAATCATAATTCCAACAGAGCCAGAAGCGGCAGGATATCCTGTGTAATATTTTCCTTATCTCTGGCCTGTTTATTGGGGCCCATGTGCCCCTAGGGACTGTGTTGCTGCCTTGCAAAGGTTTCAAGCAGGGATTTTAGGTAAGAGTCAGACTAGTTTTTAGGGAACATAGAAGAATGCCAAGCATCATAAGATGAAAGGATGAAGGCCTGGGAGTGGATGGTGGGGCGGTCTGAGAAACCCCTGGAGGTCCTGACGCCTTTGCGTGCCAGCTCCTTGAACCTAGACCTTGTCACGGGTGGGGTTTCTCTCGCCGGCTCCCAACAATCAACAGATTCCTGCCTCTTCAGCAGATGCTTTAAGATTAGCAAGTGGCTCTTCTTCACTTTTGCTTTAGGTGCTTTTCAACCTGTTGTTTTTCACTGGGTCTTGGGGTGAGTGAGTCTGCACCTAAATCCTTTAAAAGCAGGTTTCCTATTCTCTACAGTTCTATGGCTCTCCTGAAAGCAATCCCATTGGTTTTCAAAGTCAGGCATTTGTTGGGGGGTTGGGGGGGGGGGGGGGTGGAGCTTGTGTTTATGGTGACTTAACCAAGGGTCAGATTGCCTGATATGGAGCACAGACCCCTAACCCCTCAAGGAGAAGTTCCATATTTTTGAGATTCCTTTTAATTATGGGTCACCTTGCCTGGGTAAGGTTTTTGGAGCGAATGTATCTCCTCCTATCTTACCACTTTTGCTGTGAGCCTTTAATTCTTTATTGTGGAGTTGATGTTCATCTAGTTTTAAGATCTTTTTCAGCTGAAATTACTCCGTATGTAGCTGTGGATTTGTTGTGCCCGTGGGAGAAGGTGAGTTCAGGATCTTCCCCTGCTGCCATCTTGAATTGCCTCCTAGAAACCCTTGGATGATACAGTGTGAATGGAACATACAGCTTCTCCAGAAATCAATTGACCAATTCATTGACTGAAACATGTGCTTATGGAAACATGAAACTGGGAGGATATGTAATTTAAAAATCACCTTATTTTGACTACGTTTATAAAAAGATAGTCACGATACAACTAGAAAACTCTAACCAAGTTCTTACAGCCAGTCAGAGCCTGTACTAGAATCCATGCTTCCTCATTTCCTCTTTCCTAGTCTGTACTGTCATTTTTAACATCAGAAGCATTAGTGTGTGTATATATATATATATATATATTATATGCATGTGTGTGTTTGTGAAATATATACATATATATATGTATATATTTGGCATATATATGCCAAATGCCGACATATCACTACAAGAGAATAAGTAATAAATACTCAAGAACATTAAGGAGAATTGTGAAGATGTTAAAAATAAGAGCTAGTCGAGACCCAGTTGAACCAAGTCATGTTGTAATTATTAATTTATGCAAGAGTAACTAACAAAGTATTTACTAGCCACAATGGATGACGACAGAGTTTGCCTTGCTAAGCAAGTCTGGATTCATTGATACTAGTTTAGATTGATACTATGGGAATGCTCCCTAGGCGTAGTGATATTACACAATGCACTAAACCTCTGTATCAGTAGTCTCCTCATTATTGTTGGGTTATTAAACTTCAGGCCCATTCCCAGGACCAATTGAACTTAAAGTTCATTTGAAATTAAAAGTTTTACTCGAAACTTAACCATTAAGAAAATCAACAACATTTATCTGGAAGACATTCAGGGCTCTAACTGGAGGTACCTGTTCCACAGCTGACATTCCCAGCACGACGGGAACAGGAACACCAAGAGCTTCAAACCATTGCTGGTACATCTACCAGCTTAGAGCAGGATGATCAAAGGTCACGGTCTGGGTACTGGGGCAATAATCATGGAGGAAATAGATCAATGGGAAATAAATACCTCACTGGGTTATAAACCTCCTATCAGATTGCAAGTTCTTTGAGGGGTGAGATAGTATCTTATATATCTTTGAAAACATGTTTCAAGCCTTAGGGTTTGGCAAAAGGAGCTATTTTAAAATGGCTGCTGTGATTTGTCTAATAATGACTGAAGTCATTAATACACAAAAAGTCATTAATACACAATTCAGCCCAGGAGTAAACAGCGTAGACTGCATCCAGGGACCAAAAGAAAAATAGACGTCCTCTTTTCAGAAAGCTTCACATCTTGGAAATACAGTCATCAGTTCCTGGGACATAAGGATTATTATTATTATTATTATTATTATTAAATGCTATTAAACATTATTATTATTACTTCTAATGATTGAATACCTACTATAGCCTTTTCAACACTGCCTCACTCATCTGTTTAGCCCAGAAATTTCAAATTATCCATTGTCAGCATTTTATTTTACAAATATTCTCAGTTTCCTAAGTAGAAGATGCTATCCTAAGGAACTGGTATGTTCAGCCAGTGAAACTCAAAACTGCTGATTCAGGAAGAGTCATGTTTGGTTGCAAGTAAGAAAAAACACAACTAAGAGTAGCTTAAATTAATAGCTTTATTTTTTATTACATAATCAGAAGTCTGAAAGCTGAGAGTACAGATATGGTGCAGTAGCCATTTTTTAACAGACTGAAGAATATAATTCATGTAATTCTTTAAACAATTTTTATCCTTTTTTCTCTACTGATCTCAACTTTATTTAAAATTTTGGTATTTTGTTCATTATATATTTTTGCACTAATTCTGATTTTTTTTAATATTAAACTTGATTACTTTTTTAAAGAGAGTATCTTCCCAAATGTTGTGCCTGAAACAAAAAACTTCACTTGCCTTACCCTAGTCCTGGCCCTGCGTTATCAGTTACTATAACAAGGCTTGTTAAACACATGTACCTTCATTATTTTTTAATCAATATCTTCAGTTATTTTTAAATGTTCTGAAGCTTCAAAATAAGGGAAGGTAGTTTAGAAACAAAGGAAAATAGGAGTTTGTGTTTTCAACTGTTGGAAACTGGAGTGGAAGGACCATAAAATGCATGAAAAAGGACTCTTTACTAAAGACATATGGGTTTCCCAGGTTGCTCAGACAGTAAAGAATCTGCCTGCAATGTAGGAGACCCAGGTTCAATCCCTGGGTCAGGAAGACCCTCTGGAGAAGGGAATCCTCTGGAGAAGTATTCTTGCCTGGAGAATTCCATGGGCAGAGGAGCCGGGCAGACTTACAGTCCATGGAGTCACAGAGAGCTGGACACGACTGAGTGCCTAGCACTTTCACTTCCACTTTACTAAAGACACGGGTCTTGGCCCCACTTCACCGTTTAGAAGCTCTGAGCCAATGAGCAAGTCAAAAATCCTCTAGTGCTGGCAGTTCCTTCAGCTAATATGAAGGTCTTAAAATCCGCCTTGCCTGTCCCTCAGAGATCTAATGAGATCAAGAGAGTGAAAAACTGTTTTGAAATGTAAAGTTGTGAAAGACCTTCATAAACTGTAAAGTGTCCATCGCAGAAGTGAGCTGGGGACAGAGTGAGCATGAACCACTGACGACTGAGAATCACAGGGGCTTTCCTGGCTGTCCCGTGGTTGGCACTCCTCGCGCTGATGGCCCAGGCCCGGGTTTGATCTCTGGGCAAGGAACGAAGATCCCACAAGTCTCGTGGCATGGCCAAAAAAAAAAGAACCAGAGTCAAAACATTCTGGCTATATCCAGGCCAGCCCTTTCATTCTGCCAGCGGGGGATGTGAGGCCCGGGGCACACACCTCTCCCCTTCCTTAGGCCAATAAGTAGGGGCAGAGACCAATGAGGATTAACAAAATACTGGCTGTCTTCCGCATGCTGTACAATGCATCCTTGCAGCCTGTCTTAACACCCAACAGTTGATGCCTCCCACTCCCCACCCCTTCATTGCTGCGCTCTCCCTCTTATTCCAGTTATGATCTCGAGATGTCAGATTCAGGGAAGAATCAGGAAGGTCCTTCTAGAAGTGGAGAGACAGACTCGTGTCCTTAATGAGAGAGGAAAAGGCAGGGAGCACGGGAAGACAGAAAAGCAATGGGATGTTGAGAGGCTATTCCTGAGGTGTGATAATTTCTCCCGGGACTAGTAAAACTGGCGTTTCCAGGCTCCCCTTGAGAGGTGTAACCACACAGACGAATCACTGAATGTTAGGCTAACCAGGTTTTTCAATCCTGGTTGGTTTTGCTGTGGTACACAGACACCGGCTTAACAGAGAGCAAGGTAAAAACAGGAAAACCATGATGCAACAATTAATCATTTATGTTTACAAGTAAACCATCTTTGAAAAAAAATTTGCGTTAAAGTGACATGGTTCTTACATAACAATTTATTTTAGGAACTAAAGACAAGCACCTGGAAAATGATATTTTTAGTAAAGGAAATTCTTTCTCTAAATGTCTTCATTCTCATGAAATTAAAAATTTTGCAAAGCTCCACCCAATTCCTTATTATTATACCTGACTCACCAACCTAATTATTAGCTTTTGCATAGTACATCATGCACTCTAATGACAAGTGAGAGAGTTTTATGGACATTAGTCTTAAATGGAAAAAAAATTATGAAAGCTAAGAGTAAGTAAACTAAAATTTGGTTTAATAATCTTGTCTCACGGCACACAGGGAAATAGTTAAGAAATTAAAGGCAAGCGACATCTTTTATCTATTGTGAGCAATGATATGTAAGGCAACAGAATTATCTGCATCTTCTCTAAGTCATTCCTAAAGTCTCATTGATCCTTGAGAGTGTTTATAACATACCAAGAAGCACTCCAACTGCTTTCTGGTTCCTGTAAATACCTTACCTGTTTCTGCTGGACTCCACCCAAAAGACAAATTAAATTCCACTGACCTGCTTGAAATAATTGTGCTAAGCAGCCAGCAAAATCCTTACATCACCTTAGCAATCAAATTTCCTAAAGCCTGGCTACTCCTCATGAAAATATTAGGAATCCTTCATGAATTGTTTAGTCACCCATGAGTAGCCACCACACTTCATTCCTGGAAAGGGTGGGTCTATCCCACTTGAAGGCAAGTGTTAGGATCTGTACTCCTGCTTTGAGTGACTCATATTCTGTCCATAGTTTAAAAGAATAGATGGTGCATCTTTTGCAGTATTGAGACAGGAATTTTTAAAGGTGATATTATTGCAGGAAATGCACAAGACTATTTTATTAAAATACTGTTGATTTAAAATGCCATGTTAGTTTTAAGTGTATAACAAAGTGATTTGGTTATATATATACATATATATATGTATATATACGTGTGTGTGTATGTGTGTGTGTGTGTATATTTGTTGTTCGGTCACTAAGTTGTGTCTGACTCTTTGCAACCTCATGGACTGTAGCCCACCAGGTTCCTCTGTCCATCAGATTTCCCAGGCAAGAATACTGGAGTGGGTTGCCATTTCCTTCTCCAGAGGATCTTCCCAACCCGGAGACTGAATCCCTGTCTTCTGCATTGGCAGGCAGATTCCTTACCACTGAATCACCAGGGAAACCATATATATATATGGTTATATATATATATATATATATATATATATATATATATTCTCTTTAAGATTCCTTTTCATTGTAGGTTATATATTGAGTTTAGTTCCCCATGCTGTATACAGTAGGTTCTTGATGGCTATCTATCTTTATATATGGTAGTATGTGTATTCTAATCCCAAACTCCTAATCTCTCCCTCCCACACAAGACTATTTTAACAGCATCTGCTTTCTGCTTTCTGGGCTCATACAGGTCCTATGGTCCTCTATAACCTATGGATAGAGGATCCCCAGTGTCATGAATAAACTTTTCTCTTCCTCAGAACTTCGGAATCTAAGGCAAAAAAATTGTCACTCTGTGGAAGAATTATTTAAGCCGTTATACAATGCATACATTGTATACAATAATGTATTAATACTAACATTAGTAATCTTCAGATACTAGAATGAGGAAGTGAAGAGGAAAGGAAGATCATATAAACTAGGCGGAATTGGGAGATAACTACCTGAGATTCTGTCCTTTGCCTGGAGACCTGGTTCAATGCTGGGCTTAAATTTTGTTTAAAAGAATTGTTTGGTTTCTCCATCCATATGAAATAGGAAGTCTCCACTTTCCCATTTCCTACACCTAACATTGCTTCCTGACCTGCATACAGATTTCTCAGGAGGTAGGTCAGGTGGTCTGGTATTCCCATCTCTTGAAGAATTTGCCACAGTTTGTTCTGATCCACACAGCCAAAGGCTTTGACATAGTCAACAAAGCAGAAATAGATGTTTTTCTGAAACTCCCTTGCTTTTTCTATGATCCAATGATGTTGGCAATTTGATATCTGGTTCTTCTGCCTCTTCAATACCCAGCTTGTACATCTGGAAGTTCCCAGTTCATGTACTGTTGAAGCCTGACTTGAAGGATTTTGAGCATTACTTTGCTAGCGTGTGAGATGAGTGCAATTGTGCAGTAGTCTGAGCATTCTTTGGCATTGCCTTTCTTTGAGATTGGAATGAAAACTGACATTTTCCACCTGTTGATTATCTAAAGGAAATATTAGTCCCATGAGTGGAAAATCAGCTTGGTTAGGTATTATATGAAGCTGAGCTCTAAAAGGGAGAATAGGTTAGAGCAGTGATTCTAAAACTTTAGCAGGTGTATCTGTGACCTGGAGAGATTGTGGAACACAGATGCTGGGCCCTACCTCCAGAGATTGTTGATTCAGTAGGTGTGGGTGGGGCCCAGGAATGTACACATTTGACAAGTTTCCAGGGGATGTTGATGATTCCGTCAGTAAACTACACTGTAACTAGAAGGTGTTCAGAGTCACCCTGAAGATCAGCACTTACTGGAACTTACACAAATTTGGCCATTTCCACTGTCATTTTCCTCTGCCATCATTCCATGATAGCTTTTTAGGGGGAACCAGTTCTAATTAAGAGAGTCAGGTATCCGGTGAGGAAGGCAGTACTGCTACTGAGGATGTCGATCAAAAGGAAGAAAAAGATCACAGGACAGGTTGAGTCTGACCAGGTATCCAGTGTAAGTAAAGGGAAACTAATTTAATTAATACGAGTTTATAATTTTCAGTGTCATGTAGTGCAAATCCTTCTTATTAACGCTTTTTTCCCCTGTTTTGTTATATTTGTGTATATTTTTAGATTTTGTGTGTAAGAGATAACATGTAGTATCTGTTTTTCTGCCTGACATTTCACTAAGAATAATGCTCTCTAGGTCCATCCATGGTACTGCAAAAGGCAATTTTATTCTTTTTAATGGCTAAGTAATATTCCATTGTATATATGTATCACACTTTCTTTATTCATGCATCTGTTGATGGACGCAGCTTACTTCCTTATCTTGGTAGTTGTAAATAATGCTGCTATGAACACTGGGGTTCATGTATCCTTTCAAATTAGTGTTTTCATTTTCTTCAGGTATATACCCAGGTATGGAATTGCTGGATCATATGGTAGTCCTTTTTTTAGTTTTTTGGGAACCTCCACACTGTTTTCCATAGTGGCTATACCAATTTAAATTCCCACCAAGAGCATAAAATCGCTCTCTTTTCTCCATATCCTGCCCGATATTGTTATTTATAGACTTTGTGATGGTAGCCATTTTGGCAGGTGTGAGGTGGTATTCATTGTGGTTTTGATTTACATTTCTCCGATGATTAGCAATGTTGAGCATCTTTTCACGTGCCTGTTGGCCAACTGCACATCTTTGAAAAAATGTCTATTTATGCTTTCTGCACATTTCTAAATTGCATTGTTTGGGTTTTTATTTTTTTTATTTTTTTGGTATTAGAGCATCTAGCAGCACACGCCCCTCTGGTCCCCAGAGCCACGAGTTCTAGGGGTGCCCTCTATATGGACTGAGGTCTGGTGGGCGTGGCTGTCCCCTTGTCCACTTAGTCGCCAGGCCCTGCCTTTTGTGGAGGCTGCTGGTCACTGGTTGGAGGGGCCAGATCATCAGGTGGCTGGCTGTGTACTCCCGTGGGTGGGGGGTGGTCCCGGAGCTAGTGCTGGCTCACTGGTGGGCAGAAGTAGGTTCTAAGATGGGTGGTTGTGGGGCTGGGCTTCTCAAATCTGCTTTCAGCCTGCTGGTGAGTGGGGTTGGTTCCTGACTTGAGTGGCTGTGGATTCTGAGGTGTCTCATGAAGATGCTGGCCAGCTGGTGAGTGAGACTGAATCCAGGGGTAGTAGGCTGAAGGGACCAAGATGTCCTAGAGCTGTTATTGGCCTGCTGGTGGGCGGAACTGGGACCCAGGGGGTCTCGAGGCTAGTGCCTGCTCCCCGGTGGGCAGAGCCGGGTTCTATGGTCTCTGGCTGCAGGGTCCCTGGGGAAGGGGGCCCAAAGTTGGTGTTGGCCTATTGGTGGGTGCGACTGGACTCTGGAGCTGCTGGCTGAGGGGCCCAAGATGTCTCAGAGCTGGTGTTGGCCTGCTGGAAGGTAAGGCTGAGATCCAGGGAATCCTAAGGTTGATGTCTGCCTTGCTGGGGCCCAGGGGGTCCTGGGGCTAGGAAATGGGGCTGGCTCCTGGACCCCTGGTGGGCAAGGCTATATCCTGGGGTGGCTATGAGTTTACCAGGTCTTAGGGCAGCAGGCCTGCTGGTGGGTGGGCCTGCTTCACCAGAGATGTCCCAGTACTTGATGCCAACAGGCAAGTGGACAGGACCAGGTCCTGGTGCTAAAAGTTACAGGTGTGTGTGTGTATGTGCATGTGTGTGTGCACGTGTGTGTGTTAGCCTCTCAGTCATGTCTGACTCTTTGTGACCCTGTTGACTGCAGCCTTCCAGGCTCCTCTGTTCATGGAATTCTCCAGGAAGAATATTGGAGTGGGTTGCCATTTCCTTCTCCAGGAGGTCTTCCCCACCCAGGGATCAAAGCTGGATCTCCTGCATTTAAGGCAGATTCTTTACCATCTGAGCCACCAGGAAAGCCCAATAAGCTAGTGGGAGTAGTCCAAAATGGCACTTGCCATCACCAGTGTCCACGTGGAAGAATAAACTCCTCCAAAGGGCTTCCGCCCCTATGTCCCCAGGGTGAGCTCCAGTTGCCTCCTGCCTCCTTGGAAGACTCTCCAAGATCAGCTGGTAGACCTGACCCAGGCTCCTATTAAACACTGCTTCTGCCCTTTGTCCCAGAGCAAGTGGGATTTTCTTTTTGCCCTTTAAGAGTGGAGTCTCAATTTCCCATAGGCCTCTGGGTCTTCCCAGTGGCTTTCAAAGCCCAATGCTGTGGGGACTCTTTTCCAGGAGTGGGACCTTTGGGCTGGGAACCTGATGTGGGGCTCAGACCCCTCGCTCCTTGGGAGGACCTCTGCAGTTTTAGTTGTTCTCCCATCTGTGGGTCACCCACTTGGGGATCTGAGTCTCGACTATACCATCTGTCACTCCTACCCATCTCATTACCATTCCTTCTTTATATCTTCAGTGGGATAAGAGCTTTTCTGCTAGATTCCAGTCCTTCTCATCAATAGTTGCTCTGTAAATGGTTGTAATTTTGCTGTGCCTGGGAGAGGCAAGCTCAGTGTCTTCCTAGTCTTCCATCTTAGCCCGAACCTCTCATAATTCCTTCTTATTAACTCTTTAAAAGCATATATTGGCTCCACTCTACTCATTTGTATGTTGGTCACTTAATCGTGTCTGACTGTGACCCCCATAGACTGTAGCCTGCCAGGCTCTTCTGTCCATGGAATTCTCCAGGCAAGAATACTGGAGTGGGTTGCCCTTTCCTACTCCAGGGGATCTTCCCGACCCAGGTGTCGAACCCAGGTCCCCCACATTGCAGGTAGATTGCCATGTTATAAATTGCAACGTTCAGAATTTTAAAAATTATATCCATTTTCTAAATAAGATGGCAATTGTAATAACAATTGTTATTTTAACCTACAGTTTGAGTGATTTGAGATTCCCACAAGGGGCTATATTTCTACTGCTGTTAAATATTTTTGTGGTTAATTTCTGCCTGTTTGAATGTAATCAGAGAAAGTGGTCAGAGCAACTACTATGCATTGGAAGTCTTTGTAAAATTGCCATGATGTTTCAGAATGGTGTATTTTCTCTAGAACACAAAATTGAATATTTACTCAATCATAGTTTTAATTACATTGCTCAATTTAAAATTTTTTGATTAATTTATTTTTAATTGGAGGATAATTGCTTTACAATATTGTGTTGGTTTCTGCCAAACAACATGAATCAGCCATAGGTATACACATGTCTCCTCCCTCTTGAACCTCCCTCTCACCTCTGACCCTATATTATTCAAATTTTAAAAATTGTTATTCGTCTTTTGTTTATTACCTCTAAATCCCGTTCACTGTTTGTAGCTGTTGAATCCTATTTCATCTTCATCTGGTTTGCCTACCTCTTCTTTTCTTTTCTTGATTTTTCTTTACACATCCCTCAATGTTTAAGCATTATTTACTTAAATGTATCTTATAGAAATTGCATTTATGTTTGGTATTCTGGTCTTAAATTGAAGAAAGTAGGGAAAACCACTAGACTATTCAGGTATGACCTAAATTAAATCCCTTATGATTATACAGTGGAAGTGAAAATAGATTCAAGGGACTAGATCTGACAGACAGAGTGCCTGATGAACAATGGACAGAGGCTTGTGACAGTGTAGAGGAGACAAGGATCAAGACCATCCCCAAGAAAAAGAAATGCAAAAAGGCAAAATGGTTGTCTCAGGAGGCTTTAAAAATAGCTGAGAAAAGAAGAGAAGCAAAGGGCAAAGGAGAAAAGGAAAGATATACCCATGTGAATGCAGATTTCCAAAGAATAGCAAGGAGAGATAAGAAAGCCATCCTCAGCAATCACTGCAAACGAATAGAGGAAAAGAATAGAATGGGTAAGACTAGAGATCTCTTCAAGAAAATTAGAGATGCCAAGGGAACATTTCATGCAAAGATGGGCTCAATAAAGGACAGAAACAGTATGGACCTAACAGAAGCAGAAGATATGAAGAAGAGGTGGCAAGAATATCCAGAGGAACTATACAAAAAAGATCTTCATTACCCAAATAATCACGATGGTGTGATCACTCACCTAGAGCCAGACATCCTGGAATGTGAAGTCAAGTGGGCCTTAGGAGGCATCACTACAAACAAAGCTAGTGGAGGTGATGGAATTCCAGTTGAGCTATTTCAAATCCTAAAAGATGATGCTGTGGAAGTGCTGCACTCAATATGCCAGCAAATTTGGAAAACGCAGCAGTGGCCACAGGACTGGAAAAGGTCAGTTTTCATTCCAATCCCAAAGAAAGGCAATGCCAAAGAATGCTCAGACTACTACGCAATTGCACTCATCTCGCACGCTAGCAAAGTAATGCTCAAAATTCTCCAAGCCAGGCTTCAACAGTACATGAACCGGGAACTTCCAGATGTTCAAGCTGGTTTTAGCCAAGGCAGAGGAACCAGAAATCAAATTGCCAACATCCACTGGATCATCGAAAAAGCAAGAGAGTTCCAGAAAAACATCTATTTCTGCTTTGTTGACTATGCCAAAGCCTTTGACTGTGTGGATCAGAACAAACTGTGGCAAATTCTTCAAGAGATGGGAATGCCAGACCACCTGACTTGCCTCCTGAGAAATCTGTATGCAGGTCAGGAAGCAATAGTTAGAACTGGACATGAAACAACAGACTGGTTCCAAATAGGAAAAGGACTATGTCAAGGCTGTATATTGTCACCTTGCTTATTTAACTTATATGCAGAGTACATCATGAGAAACGCTGGGCTGCATGGGGCACAAGCTAGAATCAAGATTGCCGGGAGAAATATCAATCACCTCAGATATGCAGATGACACTACACTTATGGCAGAAAGTGAAAAAGAACTAAAGAGCTTCTTGATGAAAGTGAAAGAGGAGAGTGAAAAAGTTGGCTTACAACTAAACATTCCGAAAACTAAACATCATGGCATCTGGTCCCATCACTTCATGGCATATAGATGGAGAAGCAGTGGAAACAGTGACATTTTATTTTGGGGGGCTCCAAAATCACTGCAAATGGTGACTGCAGCCATGAAATTAAAAGGCACTTGCTCCTTGGAAGAAAAGTTATGACTAACCTAGACAGCATATTAAAAAGCAGAGACATTACTTTGCCAATAAAGGTCCATCTAGTCAAAGCTCTAGTCAAAGCTATGGTTTTTCCAGTGGTCATGTATGGATGTGAGAGTGGGACTATGAAGAAAGCTGAGCACAGAAAAATTGATGCTTTTGAACTGTGGTGTTGGAGAAGACTCTTGGGAGTCCCTTGGACTGCAAAGAGATCCAACCAGTCCATCCTAAAGGAGATCAGTCCTGGATGTTCATTGGAAGGACTGTTGTTGAAGCTGAAACTCCAATACTTTGGCCACCTGATGTGAAGAACTGACTCATTTGAGAAGACCCTGATGGTGGGAAAGATTGAAGGTGGGAAGAGAAGGGGATGACAGAGGATGAGATCATTGGATGGCATCACCAACTCAATGGACATGAGTTTGAGTAGGCTCCGGGAGTTGATGATGGACAGGGAGGCCAGGTGTGCTGCAGTTCATGGTGTCGCAAAGAGTTGGACACGATTGAACGACTGAACTGAACTGAACTTAACTGATTCTGATCCAACCTGAAACCCTTTCAGTTTTAATAAAAGATTAAAATCCACTTACTAACAATCATAAAAAATATAAAAATGGATTGTACATTTTTATAATTTTGGTATTTTATAGTTTGTCTATATTTTTATTTTCCTTGTTCTTTTAAATATTATTTTATGATTTAAAAATTCTTATATTTTGAAAAGTTTGCTGCAAATTTTATTAGTGATTAGCTTCCAATTTTAGAAAACTTACTTGCCCCTATTTTATAACCCTGTTACCATCACTCAATTATTTTCAACACCCCAAAGGTTTCCTTTGAGCCTTTTGTCACCCTAATGGGCTCCAAGTGACCACTGATTTGCTTTGTCACTATATATTAGATTTTATTATTTTACCTAGAATTTCAGATAAATAAAATAATATACTCATCTGTGTCTACCTGCTTTTGCAAAGCAGGTTTTTGAAATTATCCCTGTTGTGCATCAGTAGTTTGTTCTATTTTGTTGCTAAGTAGCATTCTTTTGAATGGATATACCACATTTATCTATTCATTTGTTGATGAACATTTGGATTGTTTCCAGTTTTTGACTACTATAAACAAAACTGTTAGGAACATTCCTGTACAAGTCTTTGTGTAGATCTATATTTTCATCTTTCTTGACTAAATACCAAGGAGTAAAATTGCTAAGTTGTATGATACTGTATGTTTAATTTTTAAAGAAGCTATTGAACTGTCTTCCAGAGTGACTATATCATTTTACCTTCCCAAGAGTTATTCCATATCTTCACAGCATTGTCTTGTTTTGTTTCTGTCAGTTTTCATTGTTTATTTTAGTCATTCTAATGGGTATGTTGTGGTATCTCATGCTGACTTTAATTTTTATTTTCATCATGCTGATAATATTTTACATCTTTTATGTATTTTACTTGTAAAGTGTCAGTTCAAATGTTTTGCCTATTTCTTACATTGGGTTGTTTACTGTCTTTTTAATGAGTTGTAAGTTTTCACTTTTTGGATATGAGTTTTTGTCAGATATGTGTGGCAAATATTTTCTTTCAGTTTGTGGCTTTTGAAGAGCAAACATTTAAAATTTTCATGAAGTTCATTTCATTGGTTTTTTTTTTTTTCCTTTGCTTAATGCTTTTAGCATCCTGGATAGGAAATCTTTCCATGTCAAAAGGTCACAGAGATTTTCCCCTATATTTTCTTTTAAAAAGCTTTATACTTTTAGATTTTGTTTATATTTCCTACCTTAATAGCAGTTAAATTTTGTGTGTCGCATAAGGTAAGAGTGATTGCTCGTTTTTTCCTCCCCAAATGAATATCTGATTGGTTCAATAGCATTTGCTGAAAAGATTCTCCGTTCTCCATTTAATTACCTTGGCATCAGTGGTACAAATTAATGAATACATACACATAGATTTATTACTGGATTCTTTATTCCATTTTAATAACCTAAATGTTTATCTTTATACCAATACCACTCTGTCTTTTTACTGTTTAAAGATACAGAAAGTCTTAAAGTCAGATACTATAACACTCCAGCTTAGTTCTTTTTCAAAATCCTTTTAGCTATATTCCAGGCCTTTTGATTTTACAAATAAATTTTAGAATTTTCTTGTCAGTTACTACAAACAATCCTGCTAGGGTTTTAATTGGGAATATTTTGAATCTATAGGTTAAATGTAGGAAAACATCCAGTTAACACCTTAACAATATTGAATCATCTGATCCATGAGCATTCTGTATCTCTCCATATACATCTTTAATTCTTCAAGTACCATACATTCTTGATTCCAGATTGTTCTTTTCTTCATGACTGCTCACCCTACTTTCATAGATGTAATTTTATCTCAGATTAGAAAATTTCCAAAATTGCTTCTTTTTTCTTTGAGTGAATCTATTTAGAAGAAAGGAATTTCAGTTTTATAAAAGCCATTCTCTTCTTTAATAAATCTAGCAGTTTTTCTCTGGTCATTCAGAGAAAAGTCTCACTATGCTGACTTTCTGCTGGTTATAGTCACATGCTCTTGGAAAAAAAAGAAGAATTTCCTCCTTGCAGTTGGGTTTTTTTTAATAGTGCTCATCTGCTCCAGGAGAGAGCCTACCACACAAAACTTCTGTTCTTTCCACTGCCTACCCTTAAACCCCTGAAAGTGAAGTGAAAGTGTTAGATGCTCAGTTGTGTCTGACTCTTTGCAATCCCATGGCCATAGCTCGCCAAACTCCTCAGTCCATGCAATTCTCCAGGCCAGAATACTCTTGTGGTTAGCCACTCCCTTCTCCAGAGGATATTCCTGACTCTGGGACTGAACCCTGGTCTCCTGCATTGCAAGCAGATTCTTTACCATCTGAGCCACCAGGGAAGCCCTGGTATATACCTTGCGTCTCATACAAAAATATTATGAGTGAGGTAACCTGGTATGTAGTGGTTGCTTTGCAATAATCAGCATGTGTCAGGGCAAGTAGGTGGAGGTATAGATGAAGCAAAATTGACTAGGAAGTGATAGTGGTTCAGGCTGGGAGCTGGGACGTGTCAGACATGACTGAGTGACTGAATTCAACTGAACTGATACATAAAATACATAACTAACAAGACCCTACCTACTATATTGCACAAGAAACTCTGCTTCTCTGTGGAGAAACTTTAGACCTCTGTGGAGGTTTAAATGGGAAGGAAATCCAAAAAGGAGGGGGTATATGCAAACATATAGCTGACTCACTTTGCAGTACAGCAGAAACTACAATATTGCTTACAATATTGTAAGCAAACTATACTCCAATAAAAATAAACAAAATAAAACTAGTGAGGTGGATGAAACTAGAGCCTGTTATACAGAGTAAGTTAAGAAAGAGAAGAACAAATATGGTGTATTAATGCATATATAGAGAATCTACAAAAATGGTACTGATGAACCTACTTGTGGGGCAGGAATAGAGGCACAGATGTACAGAACAGAGCTGTGGACACAGTGGGAGAAGGAGAGGGTGAGACAAATTGGGAAAGTAGCATTGATATATATACACTATCATGTGTAACAGATAGCTAGTGGGAAGCTGCTATATAGCACAGGGAGCTCGGCTCAGCGCTGTGTGACAGCCTGGAGCGGTGGGTTGGGGTGGAGTTGGAGGCTCAAGAGAGAGGAGATTTATGTCTACTTACTGCTGATTCACATTCTCCAATGCGTGAAAGTGAAAAGTGAAAGTGAAGTCGCTCAGTCGTGTCCGACTCTTAGAGACCCCATGGACTGCAGCCTACCAGGCTTCTCCGTCCACGGGATTTTCCAGGCAAGAGTACTGGAGTGGGTTGCCATTGCCTTCTCCATACATGTTTCAATGCTATTCTCTCAAATCATCCCACCCTTGCCTTCTCCCACAGAGTCCAAAAGTCTGTTCTTTATATCTGTGTCTCTTTTGCTGTCTCACATATAGGGTCATCATTATCATCTTTCTAAATTCCATATATATATATTAATATACTGTATTGGTGTTTTTCTCTCTGACTCACTTCACTCTGTATAATAGGCTCCAGTTTCATCCACCTCCTTAGAACTGATTCAAATACATTCTTTGTAACAGCTGAGTAATAGTCCATTGTGTAAATGTACCGCAACTTCCTTATTCATTTGTCTGCTGATGGACATCTAGGTTGCTCCATGTCCTGGCTATTGTAAACAGTGCTGCAATGAACATTGGGGTACATGTGTCTCTTTCAATTCTGGTTTTCTTGGTGTGTATGCCCAGCAGTGAGATTGCTGGGTTGTATGGCAGTTCTATTTCCAGTTTTTTAAGGAATCTCCACACTGTTCTCCATAGTGACTGTGCTAGTTTGCATTCCCACCAACAGTGTAAGAGGGTTCCTTTTTCTCTGCACCCTCTCCAGCATTTATTGTTTGTAGACTTTTTGATAGCAGCCATTCTGACTGGTGTGAGACCTCATTTCATTTTATATGTGAAGAAATTTAGTGATTTCCTTAAGATTACACTACTGGTGATGATAAGGGCCAGAAAAATAGTTTTCCTGGTTCCCAAGTATGGATTCTTTTCACTACTTGAGGATCTTGAAGTAAATTCTTTTCAGCTTCTCTTAGCATTTCCAGAAGGATGTTACTTGAGATGTTGCTGTTCACTGGCTAAGTCGTGTCCAGCTCTTTGAAACTCCATGGTTTTTAGCACACCAGGCTTCCCTGCCTTTTACTATCTCCCAAAGTTTGCTCAAACTCATGTGCATTGAGTTGGTGATGTCACCCAACCATCTCATCCTCTGTCACCCCCTTCACCTCCTCCCCTCAAACTTTCCCAGCTTCAGGTCCATTCCAACAAGTCAGCTCTTCTCATCAGGTGGCCAAATTATTGGAGCTTCAGCTTCAGCATCTGTCCTTCCAATGAATACTCAGGGTTGATTTCCTTTAGGATGGACTGATTTGATCTCCCTGCTGTGAGATGTTAACTGATGCTCTTTGAAAAAAACCACCAGAAACGTAAATTTGGGAAATATAGGAAGTATACGTGATTTCTTTTCTGCTAGTACTCTCTGAACCTTTGACATGCTCGTGTACATTGTGAATATACAAAGCACACCATCTTATATAACATTTTCCAGAGGTGTTTGACCAGAGAACCAGTGCTTCATAGCCCTTCTCAGGTCCTGTTTCCACCAGAATTAATCCGAGAAGTGTCATCCTAGATCCTAGAAAATGGGAACTCTAGACTGCAGCACTAGTTCTTAATCTGTCTCACTCGCCAAGAGAAATCTTAACTTTACTATTCCCTGCTTGACCACACAACAACAAGGCTATTATGAGTCGAGTCACACATCATTTTCAACTCTCATCAAATTTTTTTCTTGAGCTGAACCCAGCTGATCGTTCAAGGAGGCCCTCAACTTCTGGCAGAGAACCATCTGAGTCTGTGTATACATGCCTGGGAAAATCAGATTATTAGTTAACAGGAGTCTTCACATTTGAAGCAGTTGTTAAATTCAAGGCACCAGGGCAAGTATTTTTATAAGCACTATCTCATTTAATCCTCATATCTATCATGGGGAGAAAGTACTAATGTGAGCTCGATTTTACAAATGGGAGAATGAAAGTCTAGCAGAACATGCATGTTGTTAAAAAAAAAAAAAAAAGAAAGAAACAGACAACAAGCTCAAAATAGAGTCATCTGTGCTAAACCCACATCACCAAATTGAGATATAGTACCTGACCTAACTGCAGCTTCAACCTCACCCAAGAATGTAATCACCAGCCAGTCTGGAATTTTCTGGTCAGCACTAGTGAGGTAATTCACCTGATAGACCCTCCTGTTCCCTGCTCTTTCTGTCTATAAAGTCTTCCATTTTATACAACTCCTTAGATTTCTTTTCTAAGAGATTTGCTAGATGGGAGGATGGCCAATTTATGAATCATTCAGTTCAGTTCAGTTCAGTCGCTCAGTGGTGTTCGACTTTGTGACCCCATGGACTGCACCACACCAGGCCTCCCTGTCCATCACCAACTCCCAGAGTCTACTCAAACTCATGTCCACTGAGTCGATGATACAAATCACTGAACAAAGTTAGTTAGATCTTTAAATTTACTCAGTTGAATTTCGTATTTTAACAGACTAGATGGCTGTGTCAGGATCTCCAGTGAACTTCTGATGGCTTGAGAAACAATGAGAAACACAGGCATGAAGTGAAGTGAAGTGAAGTTGCTCTGTCGTGTCCGACTCTTTGCGACCCCATGGACGTAGCCTACAAGGCTCCTCAGTCCATGGAATTTTCCAGGCAAGAGTGCTGGAGTGGGTTGCCGTTTCCTCCTCCAGGGGATCTTCCCGACCCAGGGATTGAACCCAGGTCTCCCGCATTGCCGGCAAACACTACCGTCTGAGGCTCCAGGACAGCAACACATACACAATATCGGACAACCCTTTGAGTTCTCCGTGTTTCTCACCATTTCCCAAGACGGTGGGTAAGTTCCTCCCAGTGTCTCTCTGCTTCAAGCTCTCGATCTAATTCACTTTCCAGTCAGTCCCCCAATTGCCTGGAATCCTGAGTTCCACACTGGAAGCTCCTTGTCATTAGGGACACAATTTCCCACTTCAGTCCTTGGTTCTGTTCCCACATTTCACATTGTGACGTGCTGGCAGCAGGCCCCGTTCCTCATTTGTATGGAGTCAGTTCACAGTCCCCATTCTTGGGGGTTTGCTTTCCTGGCATCCAGTACTCTCCTCAGTTCCAAGTTCCACACTGGGCACTGATGGAGGTGTGCACCGCGCCTTCCCTTGACCAGGCTGCAGTAACGTCTCTTGGTTACTACCGGCATGGTGCGGTGCCTGTTTGTTTGCCTTGTGTAGATAAAGGTCATTGCTAATGGGAACACTTAAAGATGCCGCGAAAGCAGTGGGCATGAGTCAAGCAATTAAAAGCTGTTAAGAGAGTGTTTGCCACCTAGCCCAAAGGCTCCAGTGTTAGGATACATTCATCATGGAATGGGTTAGATTGACACTAGATCACTAACCTCGAGAAAATTTCCTTGCAATGATGTACATTGCAAATCTCCATACAGTTGCCACCTCCATACCACATCCTTCTTAGGTATTAATCTGGTTTCAAGAGACCCAAAAGGCTTAGCCAAAAGAAATGGGATTTTTAAATTCAAAAGAGCACATCATTTTCCAACACACATGCTTATTTTATATTTAAAAACAGTAATTCCAGAAACTCTAGATAGTTACAAAAACGGCAAAATCTTGCTTAGAAAACCTAGAATTATATTGTTGTTTCATGCCCTGAGAATTTAGCCTGGTAACTGTCAGGTAGTGTGTCAATGTGCAGACCTTCAGTCCTGTCTGACTCTTTGCGACCCCATGGACTGTAGCCCGCCAGGATCCCCTATCCATGGAATTCTCCAGGCAAGAATTCTGGAGTGGGTAGCCATTCCCTCCTCCAGGGAATCTTTCCCACCCAGGGATTGAACTCGTATTTCTTTGCGTCTCCTGCATTGGCAGATGGGATCTTTATCACTGTGCTTCCTGGGAAGATGCTTGAGAGTCCCCAGTATGGCCAGACATAAATGTAGGTTGAAACCCACTTGGAGCTAAGGATCCCAAGAAACTGCTGTCAGGAGTATTGTGATGAAATAAGTTCATTTAAGAAGTACACTTGAAAATTGTTGTTCAGTCACCAAGTCGTGTTTGACTCTTTGTGACCCCATGGATTGCAGCACGCCAGGCCTCCCTGTCCGCCACTATCTCCTGGAGTTTGCTCAAACTCATGTCCATTGAATCGATGATGCCGTCCAACCATCTCATCCTCGTTGCCCTCTTCTCCTTCTGCCTTCAATCTTTCCCAGCATCAGAGTGTTTTCCAATGAGTCAGCTCTTCACATCAGGTGGCCAAAATATTGGAGCTCAGCTTCAGCATCAGTCCTTCTAATGAATATTCAGGGTTGATTTCCTTTAAGAATGACTGGTTTGATCTCCTTGCAGTCCAAGGGACTCTCAAGAGTCTTCTCCAGTGCCACAGTTCAAACGCATCATTTCTTCAGTGCTCTGCCTTCTTCACTGTCCAGCTCTCACATCTGTACATGACTACTGGAAAGACCAAAGACCATGGCCTTGACTATACCGACACTTGAAAGTAAGGCTTCCAAAATTAAACAAGTAAAATATGATACCCAGTTTTTAAGGCATTCTTTCCCCCTGTTATTTATTCATTCATCTATTTATGTTTGGCTGCTCTGGGTCTTTGTTGTGGTGCGGGCTTTCTCTAGTTGTGGCGAGTAGGGGCTGCTCTCTAGTTGGGGTCCATGGACTTCCCACTGCGGTGGCTCCTCTTGTTGTGGAGCTCGGGCTCTGGGTGCTCAGGCTTCAGCAGCTGCAGCACATGGGCTCAGCAGTTTGGCACATGCGCTAGTTGCACCTTGGCATGTGAGATCTTCCTGGACCAGGAATCAAACCCACGTCCCCTGCATTGCCAGGGGGATTCTCAACCACTGGATCACCACGGAAGTCCTAGTCTATTTTAATTGGTATGCAGACTCCTCCAGAAGGCTTCAAGATTCCAAAAATAGCTTCACTGAAAGATTCTTTGCAAAAGGGTAATGAAAAATTAAAAGACATACAAGGTGAGAGGTACCCGAAACGAAAGGCTGTAAGACCATCACAACTACAGCTCGTCTCTACTTCCCTTTGAGTAGTCTGTCAGTAAAGGAGTTGCAAGGAGACATGGGTTCAGTCCCTGGGTCAGGAAGGTCCCCTGGAGAAGGAAATGGCAACCCACTCCAGTATTCTTGCCTGGAAAATCCTATGGACAGAGAAGCCTGGTGGGTTACGGCCCATAGGGTCGCAGAGAGTCAAACATGACTGAGAGACTGCACACATACAGAGTCATTCTAGAAATCCTTAGTCTGAACTATCCTTCCTCTCTGAAGAGACTGTGACTATAAACTAAAGTCCACCAAGTTCACGGTCTTGCAGATGCCCCTCCACATATCTAACTTTGAAGGAGGACCCTTGTATGGGTCCCTCCAAAAGTTGATGGGACTCTGGGATTTTCTGGTAAAGTGCTATGTTATTCCTTTAAACAGTCAGGGAGAAGCTAAATTAAAATTAATGGAAAACTTTGCCAAATTGTGGTAGATACTGAAGCTACAGGAAAGAGGATCCTGGGAAAACTGGTAGAAAACCAGATAAAGGTGAAAATTCTTACCAGAGTCAGCTCTCCCAAATCTTTGCAGTATCCAGTGAAAGCGTTTGGGCTTCCCAGGTGGTGCTAGTGGTAAAGAACCTTCTTGCCAATCCAGGAGACATTAAGAGACAAGGATTGAGTCCCTGGGTTGGGAAGATCCCCAGGAGGAAATGGCAAGTAGTCTTTCCTGGAGAATTCCATGGCCAGAGGAGCCTCGTGGACTACAGTCCATGGGGCCACAAAGAGCTCTCTCAAATCTCTGTAGTATCCAGGAGAGAGGAAAATACCTTCTGCACCCTCTATGTGGATGCCTCTTGAGTCCAACATGTTGTTCAATATTGCCATAAATATATACTGTTTGTCCTGGCTGAAACCTGACAAGATATATAAAGGGTTTTTTTTTTTTAAGTAACTTTATAGTCAGATACATATTTGTCAGAAATTGGAAACTGATCTTCAGGGTCTGATAGGAATCTTTTTAGGTTTCCTCTCCTAACCAGAAATGAAACTATGTACCCAGAGGGAAAGAAAAGACTTCTAAAGCCTTTGTGAAAGGATTTACTAAAATATTCCAAAGACAAACAGCTCTAAATCCAGGACACAGAAATCTTTTGATTTTATCTTAGTTAGAAATCTCCCTGATATCAACAACAACACAACCACCACAAATTAGAGATAATGTAGTTGGATGGGGATGAATCTATGATGTCATTTAGGTTGCAATACAGTTGTTTAAGGAATTGAGAGCAACTGTTCTTAGCTTACAAATCTTTGCAAAACTAGAAATGCAACTCTAGAGGCAATTCAAAATCTATCCATCGTTTTTACCAATTCCCAAACTTCCTCTATTTATCTCAGTTCAGTTCAGTCACTCAGTCATGTCTGACTGTTTGCAACCCCATGGACTGCAGCATGCCAGGCGTCCCTGTCTCAAAAGGCTTGTAAATATTGTGAAAATTCTTGCCTTAGGAAACCAAAGCCTTTCTTTGGGAAAACTGCATTTTTTTCTTTTTTCTCTGTGCTTTTGAGATCTAAGTGTAAGTCTCTTGCACACTTCAGGGAGGTAACTCTTATCAGAAGGAAAACTAGAAGGGGAAAGAACGGTCACTTGAAACTTAGATGAATAAAATTTTTTATAAATATCTCCTCCACAAATATTAGTAAAAACCTTTAGCTATCTGAGCAGGTATCTTAACTTATTCTATCTACCAAAAAAAGAACTTAGATCCAACTTCTTTATTTTTGGATCTGCTGATTTTTTAAAATTTATTTATTTTTAATTGAAGGATAATTGCTTTACAGTATTGTGTTGGTTTCTGCCATACATCAACATGAATCAGCCTTAGTATATATATATGTTCCCTCCCTCTTGAAATTCCCTCCTACCTCCATCCCCACCAACTTCTTTTATAACTAGTGAGTTTTGTATCACTGTAGCTGATTCATGGCAGTAATTTTTATTTATTTATTTTTTTTCCATTTATTTTTGTTAGTTGGAGGCTAATTACTTTACGTCATTACAGTAGTTTTTGTCATACATTGAAATGAATTAGCCATGGATTTACATGTATTCCCCATCCCGGTCCACCCTCCCACCTCCCTCTCCACCTGATCCCTCTGGGGGGTCTTCCCAGTGCACCAGGCCCGAGCACTTGTCTCATGCACCCAACCTGGGTTGGTGATCTGTTTCACCCTAGATAATATACATGTTTCAATGCTGTTCTCTTGAAACATCCCACTCTCGCCTTCTCCCAGAGTCCACAAGTCTGTTCTATACATCTGAGTCTCTTTTTCTATTTTGCATATAGGGTTATCATTACCATCTTTCTAAATTCCATATATATGTGTTAGTATACTGTAATGGTCTTTATCTTTATGGCTTACTTCGCTGTGTATAATGGGTTCCAGTTTCATCCATCTCATTAGAACTGATTCAAGTGAATTCTTTTTAATGGCTGAGTAATATTCCATGGTGTATATGTACCACAGCTTCCTCATCCATTCGTCTGCTGATGGGCATCTGGGTTGCTTCCATGTCCTGGCTATTATAAACAGTGCTGCGATGAACATTGGGGTGCACGTGTCTCTTTCAGATCTGGTTTCCTCGGTGTGTACATGGCAGTAATTTTTAAATTACTGCCATATATATAATCATCTCCCCAGGTGGCTTAGTGCTAAATATATGTACATATGTGTATACATATATATATATAATAGATGTGTGATATGTTATATTTTCTACCTCTAGACAGTATTACCGAAATTAACTTGTAAAAGAGCTCTACTTTTTAAAATTTTTCTAAAGAAAATTAAGCACTTATATGAATCACATATTTATAAAATTCTTATAAATGTAATAAAAACTAACCCAAATGCTTTTCAAGTTCATGTGATATGAGATAATTTTTAGTAATTATAAACTAGTTTAAGTTCACTGGTACAATTAAAATAGACATCTCTTTAGGGTTATCAAAAATAATGCTGACTTATAACGTTTATTCTACTTGGGTTTACTAGTCAAATAAGTTCATGTTCCTTTACAAAATTTGTCACTAAGACAAATAATTTTTACAAGTAATCTAAACATAATTACTGAAAACAAGTGAATCAAAAAGCTACAAGTAGGATAAAATTTTTAAGTGAATTTTTAAGTAGTTTCCTTAAATTTTTTTGGTACCCTGAGAGCTTAAAGTTTTGCTAAGTTTAATTAAATGATGGATGGTCAGTAAATTTCTAGGTCATTTCCAAATAAGATAAAGTCTGAAACATTAATTACTGAACATGAGTTTATCTACTTTTGGCTTCCTTTTAGAGGAGCTAAGGTTATGGGTCTATTAGTAAACATGTTTGTGCCATGCTGAGAAATTTACTATGAGAAAGTTTACATTTCCAGAAGTTATGAAAAGTATTTATAAGTCTGCCAGTTCACAGAATGTTAGTATGAAACAGTTTATAATAGTTTACCTCTTTATTTTCATTAAAATTAAGGGTTTTTTTAAGAGCTAAAAATTCTAACATATTTAATTAAGGTTTGAAGAAAAGTAATCTTTGGTAAGGAATTTTATGCATGGTTAGGACTGGCTAAAATTGGGATGAATTTAATTGAGTGAATGAGTTTTATATGAAAAGTAAACTGGTAAAAAATTGGTTTCTCTCTGTTAAAAGGACAAAGTTTTCTTAGCCTATTGGTTTGCTCTTGATAAGAGATTGTAAAAGGTTCTCTTTGCCATTTAAAGCAATCTGCCTAGAAAACAAAGATTCTGTGCTTTTTCACAGTAATTTCCCGTGTTGTCTTTATCAGGTCTTTGATTACTTAAGAAAGTTGAATCTTCTCTATTAAAAGAGCTAAGTTTAAAAAAAAACAATTATTTAACTTTCCATATTGGCCTGTGAAGTCTTTGATTGTCATGGTGGTTAGATGTATAACTGGGTGTTTTGTTTTGCTTTTTTTTTTTTACAGTGATTTATGATCCTATTTCACAAAGAGTTACAAGTTTTAAAACGTCTTAAAAAAAAATTCCCCAAATCAAATCCTAAATGAAGTCTTTTTGACTTAAACTAACTTCGGGGTTTTCCTGAGGGTCCCTGGAAAGTTTTAAAAGATTTGCTCTCCCTTCTTATAAAAACAAAGATTACTTAGACTTATTTGACCTGCTAAATTACATGGGAAGTATTGTCAAATATGAAGTAATACTAAGGCTTCTTTATGCTGTATCTGTATATGTTATAAATATTCCAGAAATTGTATAATATTCCTGAAGTCCGATATGTCCTAGTATAATGTTACCACAATAATTCCAGTTATCATTTTAAAATGTTACGTGTCACAAAAATAACCAAATTTCATCATTAATTCTACTGTAATGAACCCTCATGAGGCATTTTTAAAAGCCTTTTGTAATTCACAGAAAGTTAGCATTTTACCAGAAGGCAAGTGCAGTTTGTAAAGAATCTGCCTGCCAACGATGGAAATGCAAGGAGACACAGGTTCGATTCCTGAGTTGGAAAGAAGCTCTGGACTAGGAAATGGCAACCCACTCCAGTATTCTTGCCTGGAAAATTCAATGGACAGAGGAGCCTGGCAAGCTACAGTCCATGGGGTCACAAAGAGTCAGACACGAATGAGCGACTGCGCACACACCTTGTTTTACTAAACTCTTTCTTCCCTTAACTCTGTGGTTGGCCTGGAATTGCCTCCACTTATATCTCCCAGGCCATTGCTAAGGTGGGGGGTAATCTTTCAGACTGTTGGATTTGTCAACAGAAACCCTTATCTGTCCATGATGCGTGAGACCCCTGACCTATTTTCCTGTTTCTGGTTAACAACCCCAAACTTGGGGAATGTTGTACCCAGACTCCATACAAAAAAATGGACACCGAACAAGGGTAAGCAGAATAAAACTTCTTGTGTGGTCTACCGACACTTAACATTTTACTGGCATCCATGGTTGTCATCCTTCCAGTCCTGAGTCACAAATTCAAATGGGAATTTTCAGGAAGTATTTATGATTCAGGGTTTGCTTCCTTCAGTGGGGCCCTCCTTCCCTGGCCAACACCACCTGCTACACCTGGATTAATTCTTCTGGGGCAGTTGAAACTCAGTCACACAAGGTCACTGAGCAAGTTACGTGGTTTTAAAAGATGACTCCTTCAACAGGGTCTGCCTTTGACTTATTTGATTTTGATTGGTTTGGATCTTGGGGACCATGGCTCCGGAGAGCACTCCAGACATTGGGAATTATCCTGCTTATAACAGGATAATTATATATTTGTATATATAATTCACAGTAGTCTTCCTAATGTGCTATGTTCTCTCAAGACTTTAAGTGCATGTTCACAGCCAAAAACCACCAAGAAAATGATCTCCCTGAGTCTGGAGCATCAGAAAAGGAATGAACAGAATGCCTGACTTAAAAATCGTGAACCTGAAGTAATAGCCTGTGACTATCACAGAAATTAAGCCAAAAAAAAAAAAAAAGTCATGACCTGTGAATACAACAAGAGAACAGCAGGAACTTGAAAAATTTTAGAGCAGTAGCTGCTCACTAATGCCTCAAAAAATTTTTTTTAATGAATTTTTATTTACCACAATAATAGTATTAAATGTTTTATTGGACTACAGCTGCTTTACAATGTCATGTCAGCTTTTGCTGTGCAGCAAAGTGAATCGGCTACACGCATACACACGTCCCCTCTGTTTGGGATTTCCTTCCCGTTTAGGTCACCACAGAGCTCTGAGTAGTGTTCTCTGTTGGATGCAGGAGGTTCTCATTAGTTATCTATTTTATACACAGGATCAATAGTGTATGTGTATCAATCTCCCAGCTCATCCCACCTCTCCTTTCCCCCTTGGTAGCCATACATTTGTTTCCTACATCTGTATCTATATTTCTGCTTTGAGAATAAGATGGCCTGTACCAATGTTTTTCTGGTTCCACATGTATGCATTAATATACAACATTTGTTTTTCCCTTTCTGACTTAATTCACCCTGTCTGACAGTCTCTAGATCCACACACATCTCTACCAGTGACTCAGTTTCATTATTTTTTATGGCTGAGTAATATTCCACTGTATACACGCACCACATCTTTATTCATTCCTCTCTCAACGAACTTTTAGTTGTTTCCATATCCTGCTATTGTAAATGAAAATGAAAGTGTTAGTCATTCAGTTGTGTTCGACTCTTTGTGATCCCATGAACTGTAGCCGACCAGGCTCCTCTGTCCATAGAATTCTCCAGGCAAGGTTACTAGAGTGGATAGCCATTCCCTTCTCCAGGGGATCCTCCCAAACCAGGGATTAAACTCAGGTCTCCTGCACTGCCGGCAGATTCTTTACTATCTGAGCGACCCAGAAGCCCACTATTGTAAATAGTGCTGCAATAAATATTGAGGTGCATGTGTCTTTTTGAATTATGGTGGGTTTTTTTTTTTTTTTTTAGTTTATGCCCAGTAGTGGGATTGCTGGGTCACATGGTAGTTCTATTGTTGGCCAATAAGCACAGGAAAAGATGCTCAACATCACTAGTTATTCAGTTAAATTCAGTTTAGTCACTCAGTTGTGTCTGACTCTTTGCGACCCCATGGACTGCAGCATGCCAGGCCTCCCTGTCCATCACCAACTCTCAGAGTTCACCCAAACTCATGTCCATTGAGCCGGTGATGCCATCCAGCCATCTCATCCTCTGTTGTCCCCTTCTCCTCCTGCCCTCAATCTTTCCCAGCATCAGGGTCTTTTCCAATGAATCAGCTCTTCGCATCAGGTGGCCAAAATATTGGAGTTTCAGCTTCAGCATCATTCCTTCCAACGAACACCCAGGACTGATCTCCTTTAGGATGGACTGGTTGGATCTCCTTGCAGTCCAAGGGACTCAGAAGAGTCCTCTCTGACACCACAGTTCAGAAGCATCAATTCTTTGGCGCTCAGCTTTCTTTATAGTCCAACTCTCACATCCATACATGGCCACTGGCCTTGACTAGATGGACCTTTGTTGGCAAAGTAATGTCTCTGCTTTTCTAATAAGCTGTCTAGATTGGTCATAACTTTCCTTCCACTAGTTATTAGAGAAATGCAAATTCAAAACTACAATGAGATATCACCTCACACAGGTTAGAATGGCGATTATCATAAAATCTACAAACAATAAGTGCTGAAGAGGGTGTGGAGCAAAGGGAAACCTCTTGCACTATTGGTGGGAATGTAAATTGATACAGCCACTATGGAGAACAGCATAGAGGTTCCTTAAAAAAGTCCTTGATTTTGGTCACATCTCAGTGAAACTAAGAGTCTGATCAAAGGGGGGAATTGTTTTTAAAAAAAAAGGCAACTGGTCCCAAATGGAGACACTGTGCTAAGCGCATGTCACCAACTGAGAGTTAATACCTAATATAATTGTCATTTCCCCTGGAGGAGGGCATGGCAACCCACTCCAGTATTCTTGCCTGGAGAATCCCATGGAAAAGGAGCCTGGTGGACCTCAGTCCATGGGTTCGCAAAGAGTCAGACACGACTGAAGCAACTCAGCATGGACACACACACATAATTGTCATTTCAGTCTTCCCCAGAGTGTAATCACCCATCAGTCTAGAATTTCCTGGTCAACATTAGTGATTAGCCACTTGATAGACCTCTTTTGTTCCCTAAAGGAAGGGGACCTTGCCTGAAGCAATCTGCTCTTTCTTTGGTCCTCCCTGCTTCCTGCATAGAAAACTCTTCTGTTTTGTCCAGTTCATCGGAGTTCCTTTCTATTTGCTAGATGGGATGCTGCCTGATTCATGCATTGTTTTTAAAAAAGCCAAATAGATCTTTACGTTTACTTCAGTTGATTTTTGTGTTTTAACAGCATCCATGGACACACAGGTGGCCGTGATGAACTTGAACCTCACACTCTGATCTGTTTCAACAGAACCCATACATTTAGCTCAACATTCTTATGCTCTGATTCATTATCAAAATATCACAGAAATCAATTTGATTAAATGAATAGAAGAAGGTAACAGAATAGACTAGCGTCTGTGTCTATTACCAAACCCAGGTCTGGCTGCTCGCCACTCAAAAGCCATTAAAAAGTCCAGGTTGGCAGAAAGGGAAGTTTGCTTTATTTTGGATGCCAGTGGCCAGGGACTGGGAGGAGACAGGATGTCTGTTCAAAGGCCAACTCCACCCACTGACAATCAGTGGGCAAGAGCTTTATGGGCTGAGGGAGGGGGCTACATGCAGAAACAGCAGTCAGCTCTAACAATCGCCTTGAAATTGATCATCGGTGGTCTGACCAGCGTCATCCCGATTGCTTTAAGTACAATTAATCTTCAGTTCCCTCATAGCTCAGTCGGTAAAGAATCTGCCTGCAGTGCAGGAGACTTGGGTTAGATTCCTGGGTCAGGAAGATTCCTCTGGAGAAGGGAACGGCAACCCACTCCAGTATTCTTGCCTGGAGAATCCTGTGGACAGAGGAGCCTGGCGGGCTACAGTCCATGGGGTTGCAAGAGTTGCTGATAACTGAGTGACTCTCACTACTACCACTAATCTTCAGTTCCAGAGTAGGTTTGTTTCCATTTCCTTGAGGCCAGTTCTTGGAACGGTGGCAGTTTATGTCACAGCCACAGTCCGGTTATTATGTTGTTAACTTCTTCCACCTGGTGGGGGCTTCAGTCTCTCTAAGACAGTTCACAGGACATGAGACAGCTCAGAGTACTGTCTATAGCCCTTGAGAAGAAACTAAAGGTCCTTGACTATATTTAATGGCTAAACTATTATTATTTGGTCTCCTTTGACTGTTTTCCTTTGTTCCTGCATGTTCTCACTTCTCTGATTAAACTTAATCTTTGTGTAAAGTTCTTCCACAGAAAAAAGGCAGGCTGAGGACATGGGGGGCAAGGACCAAAGCGCCTTGCTCTGTTTCACGTCCACTTACTGGTACTTAGAGCTGCATTCCCAGCTCCCAGTTCAGTGGCTGGCATGTACCAAGGGCTTAAAAGATCTCTGTTAGATAGAAACTGGATTGCATGATATAGAAACAATGGAGCAAATGAAGAAAAGCATCAAACAGCACAGTCTCTTCACTGCAACCAGGAGGAGAGAAATCACATCACTCTTTGGAATTTCTGGAATGATTTTGAGAGCTGTGTGTTTCACCAGGTCATAATTTCCCTGTTGGCTCATGGAATTAGAAAATCAGTCACCACAGCTGGGATGGGCTGTCATCATCACCACTCTTGGTTGTCTCCCTGTTATTACACAATGCCATTGCAGCAGGCGTGAGTAAAGCATGCTTACACAATCTTGAGTTTCTTGAAGAAGAAGTGCCTGTTAATCATATATCAACTCCTCGCCAGCCCAACAAGTAGATTTAATCTTGGATATTTAAGCAGGTGACATGTCAGCAATATAGACAGAAGTTTTATAAGGAAAGAAAGAAAAAAACAAGAGGTAAAAGTCATTTTCCAGGTAGCTTATCAATTACAAGAGAGACCAATTGCTAACGTGATGACATCATCTTCACAGGGACGTGCCTCGATGTATTAGATGAGTTTCTCAAAGCAAGATAAGATAATGAAGTATACATACTGTGGGTGATGATTAAAGAAGAAGACAGTAATCATTTAAGAGTAGGAATGGTGCAAATAACCAAGGAGGAAGAGAACTGAAGGACCAAGAATTAAATAGAAAAAGCAACAGACTGTTGGCGGAAAAAGCATACTTAGTCAAAGGGCTTGAAACCATCCTTTTTTAGTTCTACTTTTTAATTTATTAATTTTTTAAATTGAAGTATAATTGATTTTCAATGTTGTGTTGATTTCTGTTGGACAGCAAAGTGATTCAGTTAAACATATATGTACTCTATTTCATATTCTCTTCCATTATGATTTATCACAGGATATTGAATGTTGTTCCCTGACAGTCATGTCCGAGTCTTTGTGACCCCATGGACTACACAATCCATGGAATTCTCCAGGCCAGAATACTGGAGTGGGTAGCCTATCCCTTCTCCAGTGGATCTTCCTGACCTAGGAATAGAACCAGGGTTTCCTGAATTGCAGGAATTGCTTCTGTACCAGCTGAGCTATCAGGGAAGCCCCATCTGTGTGGTCCAGTAGGCCATTATTGTCTATCCAATCTATAAATTTTAAGTCTAATCACTCATGTGACCACCACATGAGTCAACAAAATGGGATTCAAAAGCTCCTCATCTGCTTTTAAAAAATTCTGCACTTCTTAAAGCTGAAGATATTAAAAAAGAGTGTTGCTGACTCCATTTCCACTTACATGTCCATTAACATAAGCCCCAGTGTGCACAGTGATTGCTGTCACAATGGGAACATTTCTATGATCTGTTTTATTTTTATTTATTGATTTAATTTTACTGAGACTCTTTATGGACAGAATTTGAGGATGTGTGCATGCTAAGTTGCCTCAGTTGTGACCCACTGTTTGTAACCCTATGGACTGTAGTCTGCCAGGCTCCTTTGTCCATGGGATGGTCCAGGCAAGAATACTGGATTGAGTTGCCATGCCCTTCTCCAGGGGATCTTCCTGGCCCAGGGATTGAACCCATGTCTCTTTTGCCTCTTGTATAGGCAGGTGGGTTTTTTTTTTTTTTTTTTAACCACTAGCACCACCCAGGAAGCCCAAGGTTAATGAAAGCAAGCAGTTCTTATTCAACCTATTCACAACTCCTAGCATAGCCTGAAGCATGGTAAGCAGTTTAAAAATGCATGTTTGAGGAATGAATATAGAAACTACAGTCTTCCCAGGTAACTCAACTGGTAAAGAATCTGCCTGCAATGCAGGAGACCCCAGTTTGATTCCTGGGTTGAGAAGATCCCCTGGAGAAGGGATGGGCTCCCCACTCCAGTAATCTTGGGCTTCCCTGGTGGCTCAGATGGTAAAGAATCCACCTGCAATGCAGGAGACCTGGGTTCGATCCCTGGGTTGGGAAGACCCTCTGCAGGAGGGCATGGAAACCCACTCCAGTACTTTGGTCTGGAGAATCCCATGGACAGAGGAGCCTGGCAGCCTGCAGTCCTCGGGGTTGCTGAGTCAGACACGACTGAGATGACTCTACAGCTGCAGCGCAGGATCTAAATGACTAAGGAAAAGTCTAGTTGAAACCGTCATTACTATATTTTGGTTCCAAAACCATTCTTTTCATGAGGCTAACAGTTCCTTGGAAGGCATGCAGGTTCTATTCTTTATATAATCTAGTATCAAGTGGAATTACTGGTTTAAGGAGCTTATGCCAGTGAAATGTCATAGAAAACACCACCAGAACGTTCACGTATCAATTCTGCTCTCTAGAAATACACCAGTTCCATCACCAAGTACCTTAACTTTTCCTTTCCTGAAAAAAGTTACATTAAAATAATAACAATAACCTTACCTGGAAAATTCCCTTAAAAATGTAGCAGAATTTAGAAGAGGAATGAACATGAGAGAACATCACATCCCTGAGTTTCGAATGTGCTAAAAAATGCAGATTCCTGGGTCCCTCTCCAGACCTACAAGATCAGAATATTCAGGAGATGAGGCATGAAAGTGTACATACTTTAAGAAACATTTTCAGAAGCACTGCCATCTCCTTTGTCATCTAAAGGGCCTTTGATCTAGAGGGGCGAGCTGATGAGACCCAGGATGCAGAGTTCAGAGTTCCAGGCAGGCAGGACAGAGCCATTCTTCTGCCTCTTTCCCACCCACTGTTCAGCTACCCCTTCCATATTTTCTCTTGATGCTTGCTTCTTGATTTCTAGCATCCATTCCCTAATGATTTGGTCCTCCTTCTAAGCATGCAAGTAGCCTCCTCTGGCATTCAAGGACCAGTGCCATACACTGGCAAGAGACGAACTTGGCAGACGTGGGTTTGTGTCTTGGCACTCACTGAATGACCGTGGCCAAGTTACTCCACTTCATTAACCTGTCATTTCCACATCTGTAAACACTTGCACAGTAATGATCTCACAGCATTACTATGTGCTCTGGACTGAAAGTTTGTGTAGCCCCTTGCAAACTTGCATGTTTAAGTCCTGGCTCTCAATATAATAGCATTTGGAGATGGGACTTTGGGGAGGCAATTAGGTTTAGATGAGGTCATAAGGGTGGGACCTCCATGATGGGATTAGTGCCCTTATAAGGGGACGAATAGAATAGAGCTCTTTCTCTCTCCTCCATGTGAGGGTATCTTCAAGCCAGGAAGAGGACTCTCACCAAGAACCTGAACATGTTAACACCCCAAGCTCAGTTTTCCAGTCTCTAGAACTGTGAATAATAAATATCTGTTGTTTAAGCCACTCAGGCTAAGGCATTTTCGTTGAAAGAGCCTGAGCTGACTAATATACCATGAAGATCACACCAGAGAGTGCTTGGCACATATTAGATGCTCAATAATTACTATATTCCTTATGAGTTATTCTAAGAAGGGTGAGTACTCGATATTTCAGTTTTATGTGCCAATACTTACCACCCTACCCTGTGGGATGATGGATCTGGACTAAGATGGATGCCAGGTGGCAAAAGTCCAGCATATTTGTGTAGCAATGGTTTCAGAGAGGCAACCTGGCTAAAGGGGGCAACTTCTAGGGGATTTGTCTTGAAAATTCAAAGCAAGATGATTGTTTATGGATTCTGTGCTCTTCAGGTGGATTGAGGGAGACTAGTGGAGACTAAAAGTCACCTTGTCCCCAGTTCAGTTCAGTTGCTCAATCATGTCCGACTGTGACCCCATAAACTGCAGCACGCCAGGCCTCCCTGTCCATCACCAACTCTCAGAGTTCACCCAAACTCATGTCCATTGAGCTGGTGATGCCATCCAGCCATCTCATCCTCTGTTGTCCCCTTCTCCTCCTGCCCTCAATCTTTCCAAGCATCAGGTTCTTTTCAAATGGGTCAGCTCTTCACATCAGGTGGCCAAAGTATTGGAGTTTCTGCTTCAACATCAGTACTTCCAGTGAACACCCAGGACTGATCTCCTTTAGGATGAACTGGTTGGATCTCCTTGCAGTCCAAGGGACTCTCAAGAGACTTCTCCAACACCACAGTTCAAAAGCATCAATTCTTCGGTGCTCAGCTTTCTTTATAGTCCAACTCTCACATCCATACATGACCACTGGAAAAACTATAGCCTTGACTAGACAGACCTTTGTTGGCAAAGTAATGTCTCTGCTTTTTAATATGCTACCTAGGTAGATCATAACTTTTCTTCCAAGGAGCAAGCATCTTTTAATTTCATGGCTGCAGTCACCATCTGCAGTGATTTTTGAGCCCAGACAAATTAAGTCAGCCACTGTTTCCACTATTTCCCCATCTATTTGCCATGAAGTGATGGGACTGGATGCCATGATCTTAGTTTTCTGAATGTTGAGCTTTAAGCTAACTTTTTCACTCTCCTCTTTCACTTTCATCAAGAGGCTCTTTAGTTCTTCTTCACTTTCTGCCATAAGGGTGGTGTCATCTGCATATCTGAGGTTATTGATATTTCTCCCAGCAATCTGGAGTCCAGCTTGTGCTTCATCCGCCCAGCATTTCTCATGATATACTCTGCATATAAGTTAAATAAGCAGGGTGACAATATACAGCCTTGACATATTCCTTTCCCTATTTGGAACCAGTCTGTTGTTCCATGTCCAGTTCTAACTGTTGCTTCCTGACCTGCATATAGGTTTCTCAAGAGGTGGGAAAGATGGTCTGGCATTCCAGTCTCTTGAAGAATATTCCACACTTTGTTGTGATCCACATAGTCAAAGGCTTTGGCATAGTCAATAAAGCAGAAGTAGATGTTTTTCTGGAACTCTCTTGCTTTTTCGATGCTCCAGTGGATGGCAATTTGATCTCTGGTTCCTCTGCCTTTTCTAAAACCAGCTTGAACATCTGGAAGTTCACAGTTCATGTATTACTGAAGCCTGGCTTGGAGAATTTTTAATATTACTTTACTAGTGTGTGAGATGAGTGCAATTGTGCGGTAGTTTGAGCATTTTTTGGCATTGCCTTTCTTTGGGATTGGAATGAAAACTGACATTTTCCAGTCCTGTGGCCACTGCAGAGTTTTCCAAATTTGCTGGCATACTGAGTGCAGCATTTTGACAGCATCATGTTTTAGGATTTGAAATGGCTCAGCTGGAATTCCATCACCTCCACTAGTTTTGTTCATAGTGATACTTCCTAAGGCCCATTGACTTCACACTCCAGGATGTCTGGGTCTAGGTGGGTGATCACATCATTGTGATTATCTGGGTCATTAAGACCTTTTTTGTGTAGTTCTTCTGTGTATCTTTGCCACTGTTTCTTAGTATCTTTTGCTTCTGTTATGCCTGGATGGTTTCTATCCTTTATTGTGCCCATCTTTGCATGAAATGTTCCCTTGATGTCTCTAATTTTCTTGAAAAGATGTGTAGTCTTTCCCATTTTATTGTTTCCCTTTATTTCTTTGCATTGATCACTGAGGAGGTCCTTCAAGGAACTCAGGGTATAATCTGGGAGTCATCTCTGGATCCTAGAAACTGTGCTGTGCTTGCATTCCACAATCCTTGACATTACTGTTGTTTCAAGAAACACTACAAGCCAGCCATGTCTGCAAAACAGCCTCATATTTATCAATCCTTCCATGCAGGTCCAACTGCAGTCATCAGTTGCACATGTTAAGGGTGGAAATGAGGGTTTCCCTTGCGGCTCAGTGGTAGAGAATCTGCCTGCCAGTGTAGGAGACACTGGTTCAAGCTCCGGACCAGAAAGATTCATATTTCACAGAGCGATGACAGACTGCCATTACTGAGCCCACGTGACCGAGAGCCCCATGCTCCGCAACGAGAAGCTGCTGCGATGAGAAGACCCCACGCTGCAGTTAAAGCGTAACTTCTGCTCACTGCAACTAGAGAGAAGCCCACCTAGCAAAGACCCAGCAGAGCCAAATATAAACACATAACAAATAAATAAATAAAACTTAAATGTTAAGGGGAAAAGGGGTGGAAATGAAATGTAAGACCAAATTCCACAGTCATGGCTGATGGTAAGCACGTTGGCTTTTTCCTCTCCTGATACAGCAGTCATTCCCTGAGGGTAAGAGCAGGTTTCTTCTATATTTTTAATTCAAAGCCACTAGTGAATTTCAAAGTCAGTTCATTTAAATGTATCTGAGTGCCAGGCACATTATAGATAAGTCTTTTGAGCTTGAAGTCTAAAGGAACACACTTTGACAAATCACTGGGGGTCAGTAGGGAGAAGGGCTTGGATTTCTCCCCCAAAGGAGACGACAACAGCGATCCCACAGTCATCAGTGACGGAGTGAGGGCAACCCAAGGTTAGACTGCCACCCTCAGCGTAAGCTATTCCAGAGAGGTACTCTTCCAGTGTCCTTTTAATGGAAGAAAGGGAATCTCCATTTCTGCTACTGGAAACAGGGCCACTTTCTTGCGCAAGGGCTCTGAGGAAAATGGATCTCGGTGTAGTCAGCTACAAGCTTGGCAGGTCCCTTTGGCTGTCCTCCAAGACCACCGTGAGGATGTGGACTCAGGAGCATCTTACCCCATCTGCCCGCTAGGCTGGTGTGATGTCCCTGGTGGCCGCTAGAGGGCGATGAGCCTCCGGACAACCACGGCGCCTGAGGGACCGCGGCGGTCCCTGAGCCCAGGGCCCGCTTCCCTCTGACCCGGCTCAGGTGTCACTCACGTGTGTTTAGAACGCCCTGGAAACAGAAGGCATGAAAACAGTTAAAGACAGGATTTCCAGACAAAATACAGGACCCAAGTTAAATCTGAATTTTAGTCAAATAACAAATACAAGTGTTAAATCATTCATTGTTCATTTAAAATTCAGATTTAACCACGTGTTGTGTATTTTTCTTCTCTAAATATGACAGCCCTCATCAAAGGCCAAAGGGGCCTGGGAAGAATGAAAACCTCTCTAGGGGACGGGGTCGCGGAGACAGTTTTTACTGCCTTCCTATTTCTTGAATGTAGAACAAAGCTTTGCATCCTTCAGACTGGAAAGCCTTATTCTCTCTGCGGTTGACAGAAAAGCAGAGTTGCACCCTGCAGCTGTGGCTAGGAGAAACATGTATTCTCTACACCAAAACGCCTCCATGATCTTCTCCATGGACAAATGGATCATTAAAGTCCTTCCTATGTTCAGAATTTCTCCAAAAGATTTACATATTTTTTTAAGAGAATGTCCCAGCTCAGGCTGCCATAACAACATTATGGATTGAGTGGCTCAAACAATAGACATGGGCTTCTCACAGTTCTCAAGGTTAGAAGTCAGAGATCAGGGTGCCCGCAGGGCTGAGTTCATGTTGAAGGCTCATTTCTTGGTTTGCAACAACCACCATCTTACTGTGTCTTCACATGGAGGGGAAAAAAGTTCTGTTCCCTACATCCCCATATAAAGGCACTAATCCTATTATGGGGCCTCAGCCTCACGATCTCATTGCACCCTAATCACCTCCCAAAGACCCACTTCCAAGTGCCATTGCCTTGGGTTTAGGGCTTCAACATATGGCTTCTGAGAGGATAAAAACATTCAGCCCATGGCAGAGGGAAAGAAGGGAAGCTCTGTCAATAAACTTCCTGAAAGATCTCCGGGCAACCTGTGGGAAATCAGTACCAGGCCAGAAAAAAGGTACAGATTTAAAAGCCCAGGTTGACAGGCAACAGCCAACGAAGGGAACCAGGTGTGAAGAAAAAAGAAATGAGGACCCCAAGAAAAGGGGCCGGGGTTACAATTGCCACATTTCCAGTTGATGCTTTTGTCCAGTCCTGGAGTCCTTTTGGGGGTGCACTGAGGATCTGAATCAGTGGCTCATAGCAAGTTAGCAATAACTTCGGAGGCCCCCAGGGCACGGTCACGAATTGCAGCAGTGATAAGTCTTCTCAGACTGAAGGAAGTCAGTCAGTCTCAAGGAGCATTTTTATTTCTCTGAGCACTTAGAAAATGCCCTTTGTGTCCTAATAAAGGGGCCTGTGCTCACTGTCGGCCAGACGTCTCTCCAAGCTTTGCATCTTGTTCCTGTTTCATCTTCAGAGGTTACAAAGATACATGAAATAACGAGAAGGTTCTTAGGACAAATGTCTTTACAAGCATCACAAAAGGAAGCATTTCTTCTTTGCTTCCTTTGCCCCAAGGTCGACATCAAGCAGAGTTCCTAATTGCTGGAAGAAACTGCATCTGAGAGGACATTTAAATGACCTTGAAGTCACAGCACCATTCTGCACCCCTGCAGGCTGAACATTTTTCCAAAACAATTGTTAAGCTGGTGACGTTAATATCGAATTAAAGCAGCAGGGGGCACAATTTCTTCACAATGTGTTGTGAAGAAGCAACCCACCTAAGCTGTTTCTTTGTACTGTTTTTGAAATCGACCCTACCGGGTAAATAATCCAGATCTCAGAATGTCACACACGTATTCATTTTACACAGAAAAAGGCAAACTAAGCCATCTAAGAGGAGTAGGTGAATTTACTGACAGTGCCCTGCTAATGATATCATTTCTGCACTAGTAATTCTTTATTTTCTTTTTAAATAAACAATCACAGGGTGAGAATGTGTAGGACTGTACTGTACGTGCAAAGTTCTGCAGAGGAAGGCTTTTTTAAATATTTATTTCAAGTTTCTCCCTAGAAACTCCCAGCCTGGTGGTGACCCCCATTCTCTGGGCCTCTAGAAAATTAGAAGGAAGATTTCAAACGATTGATTTCATCAAGATTTGTGGCAGTTACTGGCAGGAGTTGTGTTTGGTAGCTATCTTGCATTTTGTAACAGATTGTGTATTTAGAATACCTCCAAATTAGGTTGACGGTGTTTTCTTTTGGATTTGCTAAAATGGAGTAGCCAGCAATGCACTTGACTCGTAGCTGTGTTCATATGTGTGATATACGGAGCCCCGCTGCCAGCTCCTGCATTGTCCTACACTCAGTGCTATCTTGAATTAATCACCTTATTTCTTTTGGCGTTCATTTTATTATCTTCAAAAATGAAAACAGCCTACCCCTATCACACAAGAATACTGAAGATTCTGAAGATGTCACCACACATGCCTGCTAAGTTCTCAGTCGTGTCCATCTCTTCACTACCCCATGGACTGCAGCCCACCAGGCTCCTCTGTCCATAGGGTTCTCCAGGCAAGCATACTGGAGTGGGTTGCCATGCCCTCCTCCAGGGGATCTTCCCGACCCAGGGATTGAACCTGCGTCTCTTAGGTCTTCTGCACTCGCAGGCAGGTGCTTTGCCACTAGAGCCACCTTTAATCACTGAGGAGGTCACCTTAGCTCTTTGGGCTTCCCCGGTGGTTCAGCAGTAAAGAATCTGCCTGCAATGCAGGAGACAAGGGTTTGATCCCTGGATTGGGAAGATTCACCTGGAGGAGGGAATGGTGACCCACTCCAGTATTTTTACCTGGAGAATCCCATGGACAGAGGAGCCTGGCAGGATACAGTCCATGGGGTCTCAGCGTCGAACACGACTGAAGCGACTGAGCACACATGCCTGCAAGAGCTCTTTAAAATAATTCTTACTAAATTCAGTGCTAATAACAGCCCACACATGCACAGAACTACTTCTGCTTCAAGTTTGATTTTTATTTTTGCATTTGTCTACTCATCAAATTCTTCTTCAGAGGGGTTAAGAGATTTGCCCAGATTCACTGATTTTGTAAAAGGTGCAGCAGAGATACAAAGACACACACTGTCTCTAAAACTTATGGGCAAGATGTAAGGTTTAAAAATTTTAATTTTTGGAATATGTAATAATTCACAGGTTTTAAAAGCCAAAATGGTACACAGTGAGAAGTTTTGGTTCCACTCCATCCACCCAGTTTTGCCATCTGCTCACTCCCTTGCAGTACACACAACCGGTATTTTCTGCAGTTACAAACACAAACAATTGCGAAAGTTTATCCTCCCCTTCATGAAACAGAAAGCATTGCATTGTGGTCACTATGCTAAACTTTGCTTTTCCACCGAACCATTTGCCCTAGGACCTTCCCAGAGCACAACAGAGAAGGTATCCTCCTTTGAGTTCAGTTGCATAGTGTTCCATTGTGAGGACCTACCGTAGTTTACTTATTTTTGAAAGATTATTAATTAATTCATTTATTTATATTTTTTGGCTGTGCTGAACAGTATGTGGGATCCTAGTTCCCCAACCAGGGTCAAACCTGCGCCCCTTGCATTGGAAGCATGGAGCCTTAAACATTGGACTGCCAGGGAAATCCTACCGTAGTTTAATTAACCACTCTCCACCTACGGAAATGGCTTGCTTCTCACCTTGCTGTGCTGTGCGTGCTAAGTCGCTTTAGTCGTGTCTGACTCTGTGTCCCCCTGCACTGTAGCCCCCCAGCCACCTGCCAGGGTCCTCTGTCCATGGGATTCTCCAGGGAAGGAGACTGGAGGGGGTTGCTCCCCTCAAGGGGATCTTCCTGAACCAGGAATCGAACCCACATCTCTTACATCTACTGTTTGTCAGGAGGGTTCTTTACCACTATCACCACCTAGGAAACCCTCTCATCTTATAGTATTGGTCAATTCCACATCCCATGCCTGTGTGCATCATTTTGTAACTGTGCAGAGATTTCTGCAAGACGAGTTCCTAGAAGGAGGAAAATTGGGTTAAAGAGTGAAAGTATTTGTAACATGATTGCATAGATATTGCCACACAGTATCCTCTCAAGATGACACCATTTGTGCCACTCTCAGAAACGCTGAAATCGTTCATTTTCCAACAGTCTCACTAACAGACTATATTGTTGAACTTTTGGATTTTTGCCAATATGATAAGTGAGAAGAGCACCGCAACTTATTTTTAATTAGCATTTTAAAAATTATGAGTAATACCGAGCATGTTTTCATTGGATTAAGGGTCATTTGGGAAGATCCCCTGGTGGAGGGCATGGCAACCCACTCCAATATTCTTGCCTGGAGAATCCCATGGACAGAGGAGCCTGGTGGGCTACAGTCCCTGGGGTCCCAGAGAGTCGGACATGAATGAGTGACTAAACACAGCACAGCATACTTCTTTTTAGGTGATTTGTCTGTGTCCTTGCCTGTTTATTGTTTTTATCTCAACTCTTAGAAGTTCATATATATTAGGAAAATAAACCATTTTCACATGACGGGAGTCGCAAATATTTTTCTTGCTTTGCATTTGCTTCCTATTTTGAGTTTCTGAGTGTATTTTTAAATTTTTATGTGCTTCAATTAAGATGTAAGACTTTGAGGGAGGTGGGAGGGGGGACCGGGATGGGGAATACATGTAAATCCATGGCTAACTCATTTCAATGTATGACAAAAACCACTGCAATCTTGTAAAGTAATTAGCCTCCAACTAATAAAAATAAATGGAAAAAAAAAAAAAAGAAAGGGAAAAAAAAAAGACTAAGCAAAAAAAAAAAATGTAAGACTTTATCTTATATCAAATACTGTATGATATCACTTATATGTGGCATCTAAAAACACAACAGACTCATGAAAAGAACAAAAAGACTCATTTGTAGAGAACAAACTAGTGGTTACCAGTCAGGAGAGCCAAGATCAAGGTGGGGGAGTCAGAGGTGCAAACTATTAGGCAAAAAATAAGCTACAAAGATATATTGTACAACACAGGGAATACAGCCAGTATTTTATAATAACTATAAATGGAGTGTAATCTTTAAAATTTATGAATCACTGTGTTGTACACCTGTGACATTATACTGTACGGCAGCTATACTTCAATTTTAAAAAAGGTGTAGGGCTTCAATGTTATAAGTTAATAATTACTCAAAGTTTAAATAGATTTTATTCAATAAGAACATGGTGAGAACTTACTACTGTGCTTCCAACCTTGTACTAAATGTTTGGGACAAAATTTCTCCCTTGGGAATATTCCTAATCTGGTGGGTGAGATGGCTGGATAAGTCAGTCATTCCCGTGTACCAGTGGTAAAATATTAGGGCAAAGAGAAATATGGAAAGGGACTATTAGATTACAGATGGCTGGACTAACTTTGAGAAATTTGTGCATGATTTCACAAAGCAAGTTATTTTTAAGCAGGGTCTTGAGGAGTTTGGCAAATGAAAGGGAAAGGAGGGAGTAGGTTAAGTTCTTATAGCCTGTCTCCTTAGGCATTAGGGCCATTGGCAGCATTTGAAAGTTTTCTTCCCTCCTGACCAGATAGGTTAATTTTCCTTGCGTCAATCTACCAAAACTTAGGTAAAAATCTCAACTATTTCTTAATTAAATGAGGCAATATAGTACTCTTACCTGGAGGAAACTTAACCATGATCAGAATTCTGCAAAGGGAGGTGAACTTGCGGTGGCTTCAGACCCTTAACATCCACCTAATATCATCCTCTTCTAACCGTTTGATGTCAACTCTGGCATTTTGGACTTCCTTGTGACTCAGTTGGTAAAGAATCTGCCTACAATACGGGAGACTTGGGTTTAATCCCTGGGCTGGGAAGATCCCCTGGAGAAGGGAAAGGCTACCCACTCCAGTATTCTGGCCTGGAGAATTCCATGGACTGTACCGTCCATGTGGTTGCAAAGAGTCGGACACGACTCAGCAATTTTCACTTTCTGGTATTTCACCTCTAGGATGAAGAAAAGAAAAAAGGCCTCAAAAGGCATTCAAGGCTGGTGTGTCTATAGTCTTTGATCGTGACAACTCTCATAGTTTTCTTTTTTTTTTTTTTTTGCTTTTAGTTAAGTCCCACAGTTTCTGCAGACTTGGAAATTGTTTTCACAAGGTCCTCACAATCGCCTCTTCATTGTCCAGTTTGAGAAGGAGCTACAGTTGAATCATAAACAGGGACAGACTGGAGTCAGCTACTGATCAGTCTTCGGGAGCTGACAAGCTGGGACTGGTCACACTGGTTCAAGTGGCAGACACAGTTGTTGCCTACCCAATCCATTCTCCCCTCTGTCTCACCAATGCAGTTCCTGCCTGGTTCCGAGAGGCAAGTAGACCCACCCAGCAGGGTACTACGACTAGTCTGATCTAGTCTAGGCCAATCATGCCAATCTAGTTCCTCTTTTTCAAAACTGGCCTCCCCTGAAGCTCAGGTTGGTGTGACACTGTTAGGGCCAATAATGCACAAGTGGAAGTCTGCAGGCAGGCTTCTGGGAAAGCTATTGCTTTCCTAAAGTACACAGATGCATAGATGGAACCTGTCTTTACTGCTTCATCCTGCTTTGAATACAGATGTGATGCTTGCCACCACAGCAGCTATCTTGGGACCAAGAAGCTTGCTGAACTGTTGCCGTGACACCAGCTCTGACATCATGTCCATCACTTAACATAGCAGTTGCCCATGTCCAGACTTCTTAGCATGTGAGGAATGTAAACATCCTCTCCTCTTAAGCTACTGTTGATCAGGTTTTCTACCTAGCTGTCATCCACCTGCCAATGCAGGAGATATGGGTTCAATCCCTGGGTCAGGAAGATTCCCTGGGAAAGGAAATGGCAACCCACTTCAGTATTCTTGCCTGGCAAGTCCCATGGACAGAGAAGCCTGGCGGGTTACAGTCCACGGGGTCACAAAAAGTCGGACATGACTGTACCACTAAACAACAGCAAGTCCACGCAGTCAAGCGTTCACTGGGCAGCAGTGTGTGGCTGCTTAGAATGCAGGAAGATGGGCTTGCCACACTGCTAAGGACACAAACCCAGGTGGATTTAGACAATCTTCATAAGATCAGTGTGTGTTAGTTATCTGTGTCTCTGTCCCACGGGACACCACCAAACTCAAAGGGCCCAACGATGAAGGTGGCATGAACAGGGGGACACTGTTCCTGAGGACCCCAAGTCGCTGTAGAGTCTGCATCTGTTTCTGAAGGCCGGGGAGCAGGTGGAAAGTCCCATGGCTCCTGGGGACCAGGGGAACAGATGAGAAACTGCCTTGTGGCATTTCCCACAGGTCGGGCAGTGGACGGGACACAGCTCGGGGGCATCTCCTCTCAAGACTGCCTCTCTCACTGAGTTCCTGAGAGGATGATGGATGCTCACTGAGGCAAGTCAGGCTGCAGCGGGGCCTTGCCTCCAAGGCTTATGTGGGGACATGGCGTGAGAGCAGCCACGATGGAGCTGGTCCCCTACAAACTGCAGATAAGAGTCTTTCCGGCTGAAAGAGTTCTCATCCCAAGGCAGCATAGGGGAAAGGACTTAAGCTTGTTAAAGGACACAAGTTTTTCAGAGGAATAATGTATTCTGCTTAGTGTTTTATCTTTTGCTGAACTATTTTCCAGTATCTCATAGGATTAATCACAAGGACATTTCCCTTGAATGTCAAAGTACATCGTAGGCATTTGCGAGGACAAATTCCAAGGTCTTGAGTGTGTGTGTAAACACGTGTGCAAGCAAAACATTAGCAGCATACTCACAGACCCCAAGCACTGTATCAACTTGCTTTCTGCAGCTGACTTCAGAAGTGATGTGTCTAATGACATGTTCCAATTTATCCCCAGCCATGCAAACTGGCTTGTCTCATTCTGCCTTATTAAATATATGATGCAGATGTAGAAATGTGACATTCCAATCCTAACAAGCCTTAAAAGAAAGATTTTTATGCTCTCACCTCTCCATACCTGAAAGACAAGCTCGATTCACTGTCAAAGTAGAGGGCAAGTAACAAGGCTTGTTCATTTGTCACCCAGACTAGCACTGCTAATTCATCTGTCACATCTACCACATCGGGAGGAGACGTTACTGTTACTCATGAGTCAGAGTCTGCATAGCCTATCACCTTAACGTCCTGAAGTAGAATTTATGACTGGTTATGACTCACTGCCTGTTGGCTTGCTCTTGGCTTTGACTGACCTTCCTTTCCCTTCGAGGCATTCCAAAATCATCCCTTCTCAAAACACAGCTCTCTGAGTTTCCAGTAGGACAATGACTTAAACACGGGTGGAAGAAAATCTATAAATTGGATATATGGATATCCGTATGTATCCACATATATATGATGACTGGAGCAGGAACTGGCAACCCATTCCAGTATTCTTGCCTGGAGAATTTCATGGGCAGAGGAACCTGGGGGGCTACAGTCCATGGGGTTGCAAAGAGCTGGACACGACTAAGCCACTAACACACACACACACACACACACACACACACACATGACTCATCACAGCTCTCCACAGTGAGAAACATGAGATGAGCTTATTATTGCCCAGTGGAACAGATGCTCTTTGAGTTTGGTTCAGTTCAGTTCAGTCACTCAGTCATGTCCCACTTTTTGCGACCCGATGGATTGCAGCATGCCAGACTTCCCTGTCCATCACCAGCTCCTCAAACATGCTCAAACTCATGTCCATCGAGTCGGTGATGCCATCCAATCATCTCATCCTCTATCAACCCTGTTTACTCCTGACTTCAGTCTTTTGCAGCATCAGGGGCTTTTCAAATGAGTCAGTTCTTTGCAACAGGTGCCCAAAGTATTGGAGCTTCAGCTTCAGCAGCAGTCCTTTCAATGAATATTCAGGACTGATTTCCTTTAGAATTGACTGGTTGGATCTCCTTGCAGTGCAAGGGACTCTCAAGAGTCTTCTCCAGCACCACAGTTCAAAAGCATCAATTCTTCGGTGCTCAGCTTTCTTTATAGTCCAACTCTCATATCCATACATGACTACTAGAAAAACTGTAGCTTTGACTAGATGGACATTTGTTGTCAAAATAATATCCCTGCTTATTAATATGCTGTCTAGGTTGGTCATAGCTTTTCTTCCAAGGAGCAAGTATCTTTTAATTTTATGGCTGCGGTCATCATCTGCAGTGATTTTGGAGCCCAAGAAAATAAAGCCTGTCACTGTTTCCATTGTTTTCCCATCTATTTGCATAAAGTGATGGGACCAGATGCCATGATCTTAGTTTTTTGAATGTGGAGCTTTAAGCCAACTTTTTCACTCTCTCCTATCACTTTCATCAAGAGGTTCTTTAGTTCCTCTTCACTTTCTGCCATAGGGTGGTGTCATCTGCATATCTGAGGTTGTTGATATTTCTCCCGGCAATCTTGACTCCAGCTTGCGCTTTATCCAGCCTGACATTTCACATGATCTAGATTTGCTGGTGGCTCAGATGGTAAAGCGTCTACCTGCAATGTGGGAGACCTGGGTTTGATCCCTGGGTCGGGAAGATCCCCTGGAGAAGGAAATGGCAACCCACTCCAGTACTCTTGCCTAGAAAATTCCATGGATGGAGGAGCCTGGTGGGCTACAGTCCATGGGGTCGCAAAGAGTCAGACACAACTGAGCGACTTCACTTTATTTCTTCTTTCTTTCTACTCTGCATATATGTTAAATAAGCAAGGTGATAGTATACAGCCTTGACTTATTCCTTTCCAAATTTTAAACCAGGCTGTTATTCCATGTCTGGTTCTAACTGTTGCTTCTTGACCTGCGTACAGATTTCTCAGGAGGCAGGTAAGGTGGTTTGGTATTCCCATCTCTTGAAGAATTTTCCACAGTTTGTCATGATCCACACAGTCAAAGGCTTTAATGTAGTCAATAAAGCAGAAGTAGATGTTTCTCTGGAACTATCTTGCTTTTTCTATGACCCAATGGATGTTGGTGATTTGATCTCTGAAAGATAACTCCCCAGGTGGGTAGGTGCCCAGTATGCTACTAGAGAATAGTGGAGAAATAACTCCAGAAAGAATGAAGAGATGGAGCCAGAGCAAAAACAATGCCCAGTTGTGGATTTAACTGGTGATGGAAGTAAAGTCCGATGTTGTAAAGAACAATATTGCATAGGAACGTGGAATGATAGGTCCATGAATCAAGGTAAATTGGAAGTGGTCAAACAGGAGAAGGCAAGAGTGAACATCTACATTTTAGGAATTAGTGAACTAAAATGAACCATAATGGGCAAATTTAATTCAGATGACCATTATATCTACTACTGTGGGCAAGAATCCCTTAGAAGAAATGGAGTAGCCCTCATAGTCAACAAAAGAGTCCAAAATGCAGTACTTGGGTGGAATCTCAAAAATGACAGAATGATCTCTGTTCGTTTCCAAGGCAAACCGTTCAATATCACAGTAATCCAAGCCTATACCCCAACCACTAATGCTGAAGAAGCTGAAGTTGAATGGTTCTATGAAGACCTACAAGACCTTCTAGAACTAACACCAAAAAAAAAAAAAAAAAATGTCCTTTTCATCATAGGGGACTGCAATGAAAAAGTAGGAAGTCAAGAGATACATGGAGATCAGGCAAGTTAGGCCTTGGAGTACAAAATGAAGCAGGGCAAAGGTTGACAGAGTTTCACTAAGAGAATGCACTGGTCATAGCAATCACCCTCTTCCAAAAACACAAGAGATGACTCTACACATGGACATCACAGGTGATCAATACCAAAATCAGGCTGATTATTCTTTGCAGGCAAAGATGGAGAAGCTCTATACAGTCAGTAAAAACAAGACTGAAAGCTGACTGTGCCTCAGATTGTGAATTCCTTATTGCAAAATTCAGACTTAAATTGAGGAAAGTAGGGAAAATCACTAGACCATTCAGGTATGACCTAAATCAAATCCCTTACAATTGTACAGTGGAAGAGACAAATAGATTCAAGGGATTAGATCTGATAGACAGAGTGCCTGAAGAATTATGGAAAAAGATTTGTGACATTATACAGGAGGCAGGGATCAAGACCATCCCAAGAAAAAGAAATGCAAAAAAGCAAAATGGTTTTCTGAGGAGGCCTTACAAATAGCTGTGAAAAGAAGAGAAGTAAAAGGCAAAGGAGAAAAGGAAAGATATACCCATTTGAATGCAGAGTACCAAAAAATAGGAAGGAGAGGTAAGAAAGCCTTTCTCAGTGATCAATGCAAAAAAAAAAAAAAAAAATAGAGGAAAACAATAGAATGGGAAAGATTGGAGATCCCTTCAAGAAAATTAGAGACACCAAGGGAACATTTCATGCAAAGATGGGCTCAATAAAGAACAAAATGGTATGGACCTAACAGAAGCAGAAGATATTAAGAAAAGGCAGCAAGAATACACAGAAGAACTGTACAAAAAAGATCTTCATGACCCAGATAACCACGATGGTGTGATCACTCACCTAGAGCCAGACATCCTGGAATGTGAAGTCAAGTGGGCCTTAGGAAGCATCACTACAAAAAGCAAGTGAAGGTGATGAAATTCCCGTTGAGCTATTTCAAATCCTGAAAGATGATGCTGTGAAAGTGCTGCACTCAATATGTCAGCACACTTGGAAAACTCAGCAGTGACCACAGGACTGGAAAAGGTCAGTTTTCATTTCAATCCCAAAGAAAGGCAATGCCAAAGAATGCTCAAACAGATTTGTGAGGTCACTTGACAAAATGGCCACCTCTTCCCAAAACCCCACAGTGAGGTTCAACAGGTCATGAGCCCAGCCACGCACAGGGCTTCCCCCAGCTTCTCTCAATGTGGATGAGAAAAGAGAGCAGAGGGCTGGTCGATGCTGCTAACATGAAAGAGACAAAAGAGTAAAAATGAAAAGGAGCCCAGACAGACTGGGGACCATACAGAGAGGAGAAGAACAAACTCCCCCAAACATTTTGTAATTGAACTCCTCCAGGGGTGATAAGAGGATATGTTACATCCACAAAACAAGAACTGGAGGGCTCTTGAAATCTGAAAGCTGAAATGGAAAAAGTCAGTAAAACCGCTAGCAGATAAACTTAAGGAAACAGACCAGGAAGTAACACAACGTAAAAGCAACACCACCACTGTCACAACAACCACAGCACACCCAAGAGAGCTCCGAGAGGAAGCTAGGAAAGAAACCACAGGGAAGCCGGAGGACCACACTGGAAGGTAAATTTCAATAATTAGGACTGCTTAAAGAGAAGAGACACCATGGAAAGGAGGAAACGACGTAAAGAAGTCATGAGACCACTGTTATGTTTAAAATAGATAACCAACAAGAGGGGCTTCCCTAGTGGCTCAGTGATAGAAAACATCCACCTGCCAATGCAGGAGACGTAAGAGATGAAGGTTTGATCTCTGAGTCAGGAAGATTCCCTGGAGAAGGGCGTAACAACCCACTCCAGTGTTCTTGCCTGGAGAATCCCATGGACAGAGGAGGCTGGTGGGCTATAGTCTGTAGGGTCTCAAAGAATTGGATATGACTGAAGTAACTTAGCCCACAAGTGTGCACTCATGTGTAAGTCAGAATTTTCCCAATATCTCAATATGTAAAAAAAAATTTTTGCTTAGTACTATTTCTGGACCATATATTTGGGCCAGGAGGAGCTCTAGGCCTTAAACTATAAGATCTCAATAAGCAAATACCTATATTAAAAAGATTAGAGGACTTCCCTGGAGGTCCAGAGGTTAGTACTTGCCTTCCAATGCAGGGCGTGCGGATTCAACTCCTGGCTGAGGAGCAAAGATCCCACATGCCTTGTGGCAAAAGAAACCCCCACCAAAACATAAAACAGAAGTAATATTGAAACAAATTCAATAATGACTTTTAAAATAGTCCACATCAGAAAAATTATTAAAAAAAAAAAAAAACAAGATTGGATTCCCAGAGAATTTGTTGCCCTAAAATATTTCTGAGTCCACGGTTAAACACAGAAGCCAAATCACCCAAAGAAGGTCACTGGACAAAGGTGGTATTGAAACACTTCGGGGAAACCCAGGAGGACTGCACGTAAGAAGCTCAGGGATCCCCCCGCCACTATCTTAGCACTGGGAATGCACAGAGGGCAAAACAGGTCCTTTCCTCACTGACCTTGTGTTCTAGGAGGGGAGACCCTAAGCAAGCAAACACATCTCCCTTACCTGCTTTATTTATTTCACAAACATATAACATGGCTGTGTGCCACATTCTGCTCCAAGGACTTAAAAGAGTAACTTGGTACTCCCAACAGTCCTATAAAACAGGCATATTAACATCCCAGGGCTTCCTCGGTGGCTCAGTGGTAAAGAATCCGCCTGCAATGCAAGAGACACGAATTCGATCCCTGGGTGGGGATGATCCCCTGGAGAAGAAAATGGCAAGCCACTCCAGTATTCTTTCCTGGAGAATTCCATGGCCAGAGGAGCCTGGCAGACAGCAGTCCATGGGGTCGCAAAGAGTCAGGACTAAACAATGACAGCAAATTAGCATCTCCATTTTTCAGAAGAGGAAACTGAGGCAGAGAAAAATCAGTCCCCTGTCCAAGGTTCCACAGCTGGTAAGTCACAGGTGGAGGCTGCACCGAAAGACTGCCACCTTCCCAGCCATCGGCCTGCCCTCCCGGTGCAGATCAAGGAGCTGGAGAGTCTTGTGGGGCATGGGCTGCTTTCAATACACGTGTCGGGGCAATACATCTGAATGGTTCTCCATGGGCTTTGGAGCTCAAAGTTCTCTGCAAAATCTCATGGTCAAGGGGAGTCTTTTCTTGCTTTCCACCCTCATGATTAATTTCAAAAGGAATAGGAAGTTTCTTGTTTAACAAGTGATGTCAGACTCCTTAAATTAGTCAAGGCCACAGTTGCCAGGAGCCGTGTCTACAATCCCCTTGCCAGCAATGGTTACCGTGGTTTCTTGGGAATTTTTTTTCCCTCTCATGACTATAAATTAGATTCCACCAATGCAATTAACTCTTGCCCCATTTCATACATGTGATGACACACCTTTGCTTGATTTTCTGGTGCGAATGATTTATCACTATGTGACTATTTCTATGTTCATATTCACACGCCCTCTTTGGATGTTTTTACAGTTGCTGATAAACATCGAATCTATAGGACCCCAGGAAAATATCCTAGGCATTATCTACCCAGATAGATTACCCAAAGGGTTCATCTTCTCTTTACTTCGGCCTTTGCAGTTCATCTGCCAGTGTTCTTATGATGCTTACCAGTGTCTAAATCTTTATTTATGTGGCTTGGTAAAGAAATTGAAGAATGAAAGCCCCCAACATGTCCTCAGTCTTCCTGTGCTTTCTTCAATTATTTTTTAGAATTAATTTTTGTTGGAGTATACTTGATTAACAGTGTTGGGTGTTAGCTATACAGCAGAGTGACTCAGTTCTACACATGCATGTACCCCAAGTATTGAGTAGAGTTCCGTGTACTGTACAATGTGTCCTTATTAGTGATCTATTTTTTTTTCATTTATTTTTATTAGTTGGAGGCTAATTACAATATTGTAGTGGTTTTGTCATACATTGGCATGAATCAGCCATGGAGTTACATGTATTCCCCATCCCGATCCCCCCTCCCACCTCCCTCTTTACCCAAGCCCTCTGGGTCTTCCCAGTGCACCAGGCCCGAGCACTTGTCTCGTGCATCCAACCTGGGCTGGTGATCTGTTTCACTATAGATAATATACATGTTTCAATGCTGTTCTCTCGAAACATCCCACCCTCGCCTTCTCCCACAGAGTCCAAAAGTCTGTTCTGTACATCTGTGTCTCTTTTTCTGTTTTGCATATAGGGTTATCATTACCATCTTTCTAAATTCCACATACATGTGTTAGTATACTGTATTGGTCTTTATCTTTCTGGCTTACTTCACTCTGTATAACGGGCTCCAGTTTCATCCATCTCATTAGAACTGATTCAAATGAATTCTTTTTAATGGCTGAGTAATATTCCATGGTGTATATGTACCACAGCTTCCTCATCCACTCGTCTGCTGATGGGCATCTAGGTTGCTTCCATGTCCTGGCTATTATAAATAGTGCTGTGATGAACATTGGGGTGCACGTGTCTCTTTCAGATCTGGTTTCCTCGGTGTGTATGCCCAGAAGTGGGATTGCTGGGTCATATGGCAGTTCTATTTCCAGTTTTTTAAGAAATCTCCACACTGTTTTCCATAGTGGCTGTACTAGTTGGCATTCCCACCAACAGTGTAAGAGGGTTCCCTTTTCCCCACACCCTCTCCAGCATTTATTGCTTGTAGACTTTTGGATAGCAGCCATCCTGACTGGCGTGTATAGATCAATGGAACAGAATAGAAAGCCCAGAGATAAATCCACGAACCTATGGACACCTTATCTTCGACAAAGGAGGCAAGGATATACAATGGAAAAAAGACAACCTCTTTAACAAGTGGAGCTGGGAAAACTGGTCAACCACCTGTAAAAGAATGAAACTAGAACACTTTCTAAAACCATACACAAAAATAAACTCAAAATGGATTAAAGATCTAAATGTAAGACCAGAAACTATCAAACTCCTAGAGGAGAACATAGGCAAAACACTCTCCGACATAAATCACAGCAGGATCCTCTATGACCCACCTCCCAGAATATTGGAAATAAAAGCAAAAATAAACAAATGGGACCTAATGAAACTTAAAAGCTTTTGCACAACAAAGGAAACTATAAGCAAGGTGAAAAGACAGCCCTCAGATTGGGAGAAAATGATAGCAAATGAAGCAACAGACAAAGGATTAATCTCAAAAATATACAAGCAACTCCTGCAACTCAATTCCAGAAAAATAAATGATCCAATCAAAAAATGGGCCAAAGAACTAAGCAGACATTTCTCCAAGGAAGACATACAGATGGCTAACAAACATGAAAAGATGCTCAATATCACTCATCATCAGAGAAATGCAAATCAAAACCACAATGAGGTACCATTACACGCCAGTTAGTTATCTATTTTAAATACGTGTGCGTGTATGCTCAGTCGCTTTGTGTCTGACTCTGCGACCCTATGGACCGTAGCCCACAAGGCTCCTCTGTCTGTGAGATTTTCCAGGCAAGAATACTGGAGTGGGCTGCCATGCCCTCTTCCTGGGGATCTTCCCAACCCAGGGATCGAATCCACATCTCTTGCATTGCAGGTGGATTCTCTACAACCTAGCCACCAGGAAAGCCCCTATTTTATATATGTGTGCACGCTAAGTTGCTTCAGTTGTGTCTGACTCTTTGGGACACTATGGACCCTACTACTATATAGTAGGGTGTATATGTCAGTCTCAAGCTCCCAATTTATGCCTTGCCCCCTCTCCCCCTGGTAACAGGAGAATCTTAAAATTAAACGTGTGGTGAAAGCCTTTCTTGGCAATGGCATGAGCACAGCTATGGCAGCTGGGAGCCCCAGGTAAACTTATCTTTTCACTGTTAAATGCCATACATTTTCATTAGGTGGTCAATAGAAATGACATGATTGCTCAGAAGCTCAACCCTGATATTTAAATTTCCTGTTCTCGACCTTAACGAGGGCATATATCAGAGCCGTGGAGTGTGGTGACATTTATGACACTGCAACTCTGCTCTGTGATTAGACACTGATAATTCGGAGGTGGTCTATGGGCCAGGGGTGATGCCAACATCTTCTAAATGGTATTGTGGTCATTGCAAAGCTTGCAATAAGAATAACAAATAATATCTTGTTTTGCAAACTGCACCTCCATTCTCTGTAGCATCACATAGTCGGTAGTTTGGGAAGAGGGTCTACTCCGTGTCAGGACCTCAACCCAGGGGTGGGAGTGGGGAAGGGACTTCTGGGAGAATGAAGAAATAAAGTATCAGAGGAGTTAACGGGAAAAGATAAAAGTCTCAGAAGCTAGGTATGTTCATCCGAGTTCTCCACAAAAGGTTAAATTAGGTCTGGTAAAGAGAGCAATCTGTGAACTTCATCTTATCTAAGTGTTCAGTCAGTTGATAAAAGTCGACTTCAGGACTTCCCTGTTGGTCCAGTGGTTAAGACTCCATTTTTCCCACTGCATCAGTTGTAGGTTCAATCCCTGGTCAGGGAACAAAGATCACACATGCCTTGCAGCATGGCCAAAAATATGCATAAATAAATAAAAATTAAAAGGTTAAAAAAAAGTCCTTGACTTTATAGCCTTTAGGTCTAGGTATATCTATGTTTTTTAGTCCCAAATTCCAAACAAAGGAGAGACCAACCAATTCAGAATCTCAAGTGGGATGTATACTTTACCGTGAAGCTGTAAAGGTTTCTCAGAACTACAAAAGTGATTTATCACAAGGATGTTTGGGATAGATGAGTTCCAATACCACTGCATCCCGTTTCTGAATATTTGGATCCAGACAAACTCCGTTATCCTCAAGACAATTCTTACCTTTAGCAAATATATCAACTAGTGAACCGTCAGGCAAGAGCCACAGCCAATCTTTGAACTGCCAGGAGGGACCCTGAACCCAAACTGCTACAGCCAGGCCCCTGTATTCCTAAGACCTGCACTTACAGGGCTGGTTACCACTCCATGAAGAGCTCAGTCATTGCCACGCCCTCTGACTGTATCCACTCTTTCTTGCTCTGAATTACAGTTTCATTTTTTCAATGCAGCCTTGCTTTGGCTTTTCATCAGATGGGACAAATTCCAGACCCTGTAGAAAGTCTTTTGCATTAAGCAAGGTCTTCAGTGAGATGTAGCTGGCTGACTTAGGACGATGGGTGCACGAGATCCTTTCTTCTGGTTTGGGGGAAGCCTGACTTGAGCACTTGGCCTCAGAGCTGACCACGGTCAGGAGTCTGAGTCTTATGGGCAGAGGCATCCTCCTTTGCTACAGGTTTTCCGTGGCCTCCTGGGGATGGTGGTGTGGAGTCAGTTTTCAAGCCTTCTTTTTCTTCTTCTTCTCGTCTGTACTCCTTCCTAGTCCTGTATGTTGCAGGCAGCGGGGAAATATTACTTGGTAATACAGGATCTACAGGTGCTGTATTTGGGCCAGTTCACTCTTCAGGTACATTTCAGTCTTCTCTGGCCTTTACGGATGAAAGAATGGCAGAGAGATTCTTGGAAATGGTTGATTGTACTTCAGAGTCTCCTTTCTCCCTTGGTAACAAGATCTTGAGTCACAGTTAACTTCAGCATCCCACAAACACCTCTGTTTTAGGTCAGTTATATCATCTAGATATATTTTTTATATATCTTCTAGATCATCTAGATCTATTATCTAGATATACATCATCTAGACCAATTTTTTTCTTTTTTATGATTTTGTCTATTTATTTATTTTGGCTGTGCTGCGTCTTCATTGCTGCACGGGCCTTTTCTCCAGTTTCCGCCAGGGGGCTGCTCTCTAGCTGCAGTGGCGGGCTTCTCATTGCAGTGGTTTCTCTTGCTGCAGGCTCTGGGCTATGGGGCTTCAGTAGCTGCAGCCCGTGGGCTCAGCAGTTGAGGCTGCCGGGCTCTAGAGCGCAGGCTCAACAGTTGTGGCCCACAGGCCTAGTTCTTCCAAGGCATGTGGGATCCTCTCGGACCAGGGATTGAACCCATGTCTCCTGCATTGTTAGGCAGATTCTTTACCACTGAGCCACCAGGAAAGCCCCTAGATCTGTCTTGATTGGAGATCATTTCTTAGCCTTAATTTTGACTTTGCAGTAATATTTTCCACAGGCTTAGCTTTGGACAAAAACCTAATCTGTTCTGTCTATAGAGTTCATACACTGGACCCATCTCATATACCCATTTTTTTTAAGGATGAGGAAAATGATTGCTTGGATTACAATGTTTTTAAATTGAAGTATGTTTGATTTACAAATATTGTGTTAGTTTCAGGTGTACGGTAAAGTGATTTAGTTATATATGGATAACTGAATATATGCAGCCTTTTTCAGATTCTTTTCCCTTGTAGGTTATTACAAGATATTGAGTAGAGTTCCTTGTGCTATACAGTAGGTCCTTGTTGGTTATGTTTTATATACACTAGTGTGTATCTGTTAATCCCAAACTCCCAGTTTGACCCTCTCCCCTCCCTTTCCCCTTTGGTAACCATAAGTTTGCTTTCTATGTCTGTGGGTTTCTCTCTGTTTTGTAAATAAGTTCATTTGTACCTTTTTTTAAGATTCCACATTTTAGTGATATCACATATTTGTCTTCCTCTGTCTGACTTGCTTTACTTAGTATGATAATCTCTAGGTCCATCCATGTTGCTGCCAATGGCATGATTTCATTCTTTTTTGTTGTGGATCGATCTCTATGAAGGCTACACATTCTTCATCTTCAATTCATAGCTCCTTTGCTTCTGCTGAAACCTTGTTTGCTACTCAAGCAACTTGAGCAGATCTCCAAAGACTTATTTCTAGGGGACACTTCTGTCTACATTCACCAATGTTTCACCATGTTTCACCATGTTTTACCCATGTTTCACCATGTTTCACCATGTTTCATCCATGTTTCACCCATGTTTTGCCATGTTTCACCCATGTTCTGTCCATGTTTAATACATGTTTCACCCATATTTTGCCATGTTTCATCTATGCCTCACCCATGTTTCACCATGTTTCATCCATGTTTCACCATGTTTCATCCATGTTTCACCCATGTTTTGCCATGTTCATCTGTGCTTCACCCATGTTTCATCATGTTTCATCCGTGTTTCACCATGTTTCATCCAAGTTTCACCATGTTTCATCCATATTTCACCCATGTTTCATCCATGTTTCACCATGTTTCACCAATGTTTTGCCATGTTTCATCTATGCTCCACCCATGTTTCACCATGTTTCACCACAGATATCCAAGTTCATCTTTCCAATTGGATTTTCTAACCACAGCAGTGTTTTCGGTGGCTGCAGTAGGACATGAACAGCAAGATGAGGAAAGTACACATTGTTAAGTAGTAATAAGATAGGATTCAGTGTGTGGGATTCTCTGGGTTGGTTTCCTTTCCAGTCTCCCAAACCACACAGTTGGTCTCGGTATTCTTGGGCTGCTAGAAGGCCTGCCAGTCACCTTGTCTGCCTGGGTGCCCCCTCCTGGGTGTTCTACTATTGCAGAAGGCTGAGCACATGTGTATCCCCCAGTCACCGGCACTTCAACGAAGCAGCAGCACTAACAGTTGTCTGAGCCTGTGATAGCAGCCAGGGCTCCCAGCACCCCACACTGTGAGGTAAACTTACTGGGCCTTTTCCCTCGTGATGTCTTTTGTACAGGAGCAGTGTCCAAAGTGCCTTACTGCCATCATAATCACCTTCATTAAGAGGGCTTCCCCAAAGATTTCACACTTCGTCAGTTTATGATTGGCCCCTGGATTACCTGCTCACATTCACCCAAACCGGCTTCTCTCACAATCTTGCCCATGTTAATAAAGACAGTTAGCCCTCTAAACTTGGAGTTTGCCTCTGTGGATGTAACCAGTCAGAAATTGAAAGTATTCAGAAAAAAATTCCAGAAAGTTCCAAAAAGCAAAACTTGAATTTGTCACACTCTGGTAATTACTTGCATAGCATTTACATTATATTAGGCATTTCAAGTAACCTAGAGATGTTTTAAAGTATACAGAAGGATGTGTGCAGCTTATATGCAAATAGCATGCTGTTTTACATGAGGAATTTGAGCATCCTTAGATTTTGATATTCACAGGGTGGAGACGGGGGCACTGGAAATGAGAATAACTCATAATCCCCCCAAATGAGAAGAACTGTCATCCTACTCGGGTGATGAGGCTCTTTACCAGAGTTATCCTTCATTTTTCTCTTTTTCCCATCCTATATTCAACCCAGCCAGAAATCCCTTTGTGGCCCAAACCAGTCATCTCTGGGGAGGATTTCTGTAATCTTGTGTAGTTTTCCCATTTCTATTTCTATGTCCCTCCCAGACTCAACACACAGAGAGTTTAGTGTGTGTGTTAAACTACAGCCAGAGGATCCTTTCAAATGGCGATGTGGATTCTGATACTCTCTTGTGACAACACTCTAAAAGCACTGACCGAGCCAAAGTCTGGGATCTCCGTGTCCCATGTGATTATTCTCCTGGGCATCTCTCTGACACAGTTCACACACTCAGTCCCTCGCTCACTCTGCTTGATGCACTGGCTGGTCCTTGCACATCCCCTGCCTGCATCTGCTCTTGTACAAGCCTGCCCTGGATCCTTGCACCTGCTTTTCCCACTGCCTGGAGCTTCTGCCTCTAGACAGCCCAAGGTTGACCCCTCAATTCACTCCCTTCTTTCCTATAGAGAGCTCTACCTGGAAAGTCACTCACTCATCCTTCTTTGTCTTTTATCATAGCATTTATGGTGATCCAGTATCATGTTATGTATTTATAATTATTAGTTTATTTATTGCATCTGCCTAATAAACTAGGACCCATGAGAGCAGGAGCTCTGTTTTGCTGTCTGCAGGATCAGCACTCTGAGACAATGCTTGGCATCTAATACGTGCTTCATATGTATTTGTTGAAGAAATGACTAGATGGCAAACCAGAACTTAAGACAAACAGTCCTTATTTCTCTGCTTTGTTTTCCCCAAGGACAATTCTGTCAAAGGTAACGATAGTCCAGTATGCAAATAATGTGGAGGTCCATGATCAGAAATTGACTGTAATTTGAACTCAAATCCTGTTGCGTCCCTTCGTGGCTCCCTGTAGATTGTTGTAATAACATTTTATAATAATCTGCCAGGTGAAACTTTAAACTCTAAATTCCTTCTCCCTAGAGTCTCTGAGTAACAGTCCCAGGCCTGATCATGCAGAGGATGTGCAGGAGGTGATTTACTGGAATGGCATATATGCCAACCTGGGACTGGCACAGTGATGTCAACGTCGTATTTGCTAAATTATGTTGCTAATGAGGGCTTTCCAGGGAGTCTCAATGACAGACTCCTCATTTACTTCCAGAGCTGCAAACTCAACTTCAACAGCCCCCGAAACAAGCTTGACAACATAAAGGCATAAATCCCTCTTCCACTGAGCAAAGAAATTATGTCATGACTCATGTTTACCCCGTGTAATAACAAATGAAGGTGAACATTTATTGTTTACTTACTTGGGTTCTTTCAGTTTTTTAAATCATTCTAGTTGGACTATAAAGCTTTATCAACTGTCTTAGACTGACCTACATAGCAGAGTGGAGGAATTTTTTAGTGGCAGTTAGAAAGCTTAGATTTGTTTCCAGTGATGTGTAAACTTGTGGAAGCAGCTTGTCTCCCTTCTGTCCCTTTTTATAATGGAGGATAATATCATTAAAAACTTCCCCAGATCTCATTTTCAGGAAATAACAAGTCTCATCCGCTTCCCCTTCCATAGCAAAAGAAACAGACAACTCAAAACATAAATAGAAAATATATTTATGGAATAAGATTTGACTGTGTACAAATGTACAAATGCATGTGTAAAGAGTGTGTGTCTCTCAAATTCTGTTTGTCAGTATTTGTAAGTTTCCTGCATTTCTTCATGCATCTAGCACATAAATATTTATTGAGCATCTATTATGTTTCACTTGCTTTGCTAAATAGAACCAGAGCTAGGCCATGCAGAGGACAGGTAGGGATGTACACATGTATTTCTTTTATCAATTAAGTTACAAGAATATGTTTTCTCTGACAAAAATCTGCTTGAGTTTGATAAAAGTTTGAGGGGAAAATAGAAGGGGTTATCAATATTTCAAGAAAAGTCTTATAAACCAACAACTGCAACAAATTGGATAATTGGGTTGTAGCTACATGACTATTGCAGAATCAGATGGCAGAAGTTCAGAAAATATTTGCAGCTTTTGAAACTGGTCTCTGATATCCCTCTTAATAGCATTTATTTCATATCTGTGGTTTGTTTTGTCAATCTCTTCCTGAGGTTCTAGGGACCTAGTGACCTCCCCATTGCCAGAGCTTCCGGTGCCCAGAGCAGGGCCTAGCAGCTCAGGAATGATGAGGTCAAAGGTCCCACGCCTTCTGGAGGAAATGTTTACCATGCTTGTTTGGAAAGCAATTTGTAAGTATGCATTTTCCATCTCACATGACATTTGTGGAAAAACTTACTTCAGACTTGGCCGTAAAAAAATGGGAAAGAATTTGAAAAAGAACAGACACGTGTATCTGAACATGTATCTGGAAAGACACCAAATCACTTTGCTGTACATGTGAAATGAACACATGGTTAATCAACTACGTGTATGTGTGTGTGTTAGTTGCTCAGTCGTGTCCACCTCTTTGTGACCCCATGAACTGTAGCCCACCAGGCTCCTCTGTCCATGGAATTCTCCAGGCAAGAATACTGGAGTAGGTTGCCATTCCCTTCTCCAGGAGATCTTCCCAACCCAGGGATCAAACCCAGGCCACCTACATTGCAGGCAGGTTCTTTACCATCTGACCCACATAATCAACTATACTCCAATATAAAATTTAAAGAATAATAAAAACAAAGATATTGATCAAGAACCTCCAATTCCCCTTTCTGTACCTTTCTCCTTAAAGATGACCTCTTAAGTTTGCTGGAGCTTCATGTGCTTTGTCCACAGGCAAATCTGTTTCTAGGAGGTGATTTGGCTAGAGTCAGTCACACCAAGGTTCAAATGTCAGATGTGACTTTTTCCTTTTCCATAGGCATTTACACTACTACCAAGACTCATCACTTCAGTCAAGTAGAATCATGTCTAAACTTCCTTTACCACCTATTAATCAGAAGTTTAGAGTGACTTTCCGCTCTGGTGTTCTGTGGTTCTAAATATATATCAACATGAAGTGGGCAGGCAGGAGGGAACATTGCAGGTAAAATTCTTTGTGGAAGACCCTATTCTCAATTAGGGTGATTTTCCTTACAAGCATTTCCTTAAAGTAGACTTCCCAGTTGGCGCTAGTGGTAAAGAACCCGCCTACCCATTCAGGAGACCTAAGAGAAGTGGGTGCCATCCCTGGGTTGGGAAGATCCCCTGGAGAAGGAAATGGCAACCCACTCCAGTATTCTTGCCTGGAGAATCCCATGGACAGAGGATGGTCCATAGGGTTGCAGAGAATCAGACACAACTAAATTGACTCGGCCTGCATGCATTTTCACAAATAACAAAACATCTAACCACATTTTAACCAGTAAAGTCACTTAATTACTCATGTAACAAGAAGTCTAGGGGTGGGAGTTTCAAGAGTGAGTCAGCAGTTCCGTACAGTTGAGACACTGCATCAGTCTCTCTGCTGGGCTTGTCTTCTCATCGTGATTCCCAAAGGTACCACGTGGTTCCAAGCATCATATCCTCACAAAAGTGTTCAAAGAAGGACATCGAAGGGAGGGCAAAGGGGTGGAGTCATGGGCGCTTCCCCTTCTGTGTGGGAGGAAACTCTCTGAGTCCCCAGCAGATCCTCTGGAATCACATTGGCCAAGACTGGGTCATTCTGCCACCTCTAGGGGCGAAGAACTGATAGAGATCAATCCTCAGTTATGGGCTTCTCAGGTGCCGCTAGTGGTAAAGAACACGGCTGCCAATGCAGGAGACATAAAAGACTCAGGTTCCATCTGTGGGTCAGGAGGATCCCCTGGAAGAGGGCTTGGCCGATCACTCCAGTATTTTTGCCAGGAGAATCCCATAGACAGAGGAGCCTGATGGGCTACATTCCATGGAGTCACAAAGAGACAAAACTGAAGCAATTTAGCAAGCATGCACGCCAATCCTGAGTTATATTCTAGGGTTAGGCATACTGAGATTTTGCTACCAAGGAAGCAAGGGAAAGTGCTGCTGGAAGGCAGTCCGGCCTGAAGGGTGTCCACCACAATCTTGCAACCACATCACCAAGGAGCTATTCTGATCAGGTCTATGGTCAGGCTGGAAAATAGGTGAGTCAGACACCTGGACTCTCTCTAATTCCCTCCATTGCTTTCTTGCAAATGTTCAGGTTAAGAAGGGAGGAGGCTGTGACAGAGAATAGATTGCTGTTGTTCAGTCAGTCGTGTCTGACTCTTTGCGACCCCTCAAACTGCAGCACACCAGGCTTCCCTGCCCTTCACTATCTCCTGGAGTTTGCTCAAACTCATGTCCATTGAGTTGATGATGCCATCCAACCATCTCATCCTTTGTCACTCCTTCTCCTCCTGCCCTCAATCTTCCTCAGCATCATGGTCTTTTCCAGTGAGTCAGTTCTTCACATCGAGTGGCCAAAGTATTGTAGCTTCAGCTTCAGCCTCAATCCTTCCGATGAATATTCAGGGTTTATTTCCTTTAGGATTGACTGGTTTGGCCTCCTTGTTGTCCAAAAGACTATCAAGAGTCCTCCAGCACCACAGTTTGAAAGCATCAAATGGCGATGTTCTAAATTAAAAGAGAAAGGAGATGTAGCACTGTGCTCAACTTGCACATATAAGAACTTGCCTGTTTTTATATTTTCTCATATTTTAAATTCTTTAACTTGAATTTATTCTGCTAAACATCTTCTTTAATCAAATCTGCAAACTTGCTAGAAAAAGCAATAGAGCTTTTTTTTTTTTTTTTTTTTTTTTGGTGGAGCTACCCTCTCTCACCGAAATGGTCCAAAGATGATTATATTCAGTTTTATTTTCAAAATCTCCACTTACCAATGGCTAGCATGCTAAGAAAACAGATGGTTTGATCTAAAGCTTCTTTTGTTGGAGGCAGGCTAATGTTTTAAACATCATGCCAAGATTTGATTTGAAATTTTAAAATTGTTGTTTTCCCAGATTAAGCTTGGGACACTATCAAAATTCTTAGACAGTCTTCATGAGGGGAAAGCAAAATTTGTGCATGAGGGCCAATTTAAGAAAAATAAGAATGTTTAAAAAACACATATTTCCCAATCAAAATTAAAATAGTTTTATTGATCCCCATGGAGAAAAAGTCTCTATTTTTTAGGACATATGGTGCCTATTGCATTCAATAGAAGAATATCAGTTTACAAGTTCTCCCTTTTTTATGAAACAATTTAAGAAAATATTTTTATTCTTTGCTGTTGTGGTTTCCTTTCTTTTTTAGCTGCTAAAATATTGATATATTAGCATCACCATATAGAAGCATACTTAAATTCACTTTTCTAATCTTTCATCTTTTATAATTGGATAGAGTTTGAGTTCATGACATTTGCTTATACACATCATTTTGTGTTAGCTTTTAATTAACCTGCCAAAAATATTTTTTTCCCGTTTACAGATAAGAAAACTGAGACTCAAAAATATAAATAATTTTCCTAAGGTCACAGAATGTTAGTGATGGAGTTAAGGCTAAAATGAGATTGTCGACATACGGATGGCAAAAAAATACATGAAAAGATGCTCAACATCACTCATTATCAGAGAAATGCAAATCAAAACCACAATGAGGTACCATTATACACCAGTCAGGATGGCTGCTATCCAAAAGTCTACAAGCAATAAATGCTGGAGAGGGTGTGGAGAAAAGGGAACCCTCTTACACTGTTGGTGGGAATGCAAATTAGTACAGCCACTATGGAAAACAGTGTGGAGATTCCTTAAAAAGCTGGAAATAGATCTGCCATATGACCCAGCAATACCACTTCTAGGCATATACACTGAGGAAACCAGATCTGAAAGAGACACGTGCACCCCAATGTTCATCGCAGCACTGTTTATAATAGCCAGGTCATGGAAGCAACCTAGATGCCCATCAGCAGACGAATGGATGAGGAAGCTGTGGTACATATACACCATGGAATATTACTCAGCCATCAAAAAGAATTCATTTGAATCAGTTCTAATGAGATGGGTGAAACTGGAACCCATTATACAGAGCGAAGTAAGCCAGAAAGATAAAGACCATTACAGTATACTAACACATATATATGGAATCTAGAAAGATGGTAACGATAACCTTATATGCAAAAAAAAGAAAAAAGAGACTCAGATGTATAGAACAGACTTGTGGACTCTGTGGGAGAAGGCGAGGGCGGGATGTTTCAAGAGAACAGCATCGAAACATGTATATCTAGGGTGAAACAGATCACCAGCCCAGGTTGGATGCATGGGACAAGTGCTCAGGCCTGGTGCACTGGGAAGACCCAGAGGGATGGGGTGGAGAGGGAGGTGGGAGGGGGGACCGGGATGGGGAATACATGTAAATCCATGGCTAATTCATTTCAATGTATGACAAAAACCACTGCAATGTTGTAAATAATTAGCCTCCAACAAATAAAAAAAAAAAAAAAAAAGAAAGAAAAGGCAAAAAAAATAAATAAATAAATAAAATAAAATGAGATTGTCACACCCATTGCAACTCTTACTAGCATCTATCCTATGTCAAGCCCCATTTGACCTGGAAATAAGAAAAACAGTAGTAATCAGATCTAACATTTACTGAGCACTGGATGCCAGGCACTGTCTTAAATATTTACATGCATTCCTTCATTTAATCCTCACAAAAACACTATGAAGCAGGAATTTTTGAATTTCCCACTTTGCAGATGTGGAAACTGAGGTCTAGAGTCTGGGATAAAGTCATATTGTTGGAAATGGGGGCTTGTTCGCTCCTGATCATGTAACAAACACAGACCTGTCTGTGCATAGGTTACGGGAGCTGGTCACAGATGGGCACTGGAGCCACGACTGGCTGCCGGGATATACGGCTCTCTTTGCACCATCGCTGCATTTTTTTCATGACTCTCAAGTTGCCATGGTGCAAACCCGACTCAAAGAAGGTGATGCAAAAAGGGTGTCTCTGACTTGTGGAATCCAGGTGAGGGCTGAACAGCCAGACCAGCCACCACAAGGAGGACAAGGATGCCGCTGGTCTCAGGCGCTGCTGGGACCAGGAACTTCCGTGCCCATTTAGTGTTTGTCGTCTCTTGTCTTTGTTTCCTTCTGCACTGGCTCCATTCTTTTTTCACTGCCAATGGTTTTTTTCAAATGGTAGGAAACCTAGTCACCAGTATTTTACAAAACTCATCATTTGACTTTTTCCAACAAAGAGGGTCTGACTCTCTTGGGTCTGGTTGGAAAAAAATTCCCCTGAAGAGCTCTGATTGGCCTGGCTTATATAAGAAGCCACCCCTGGACCGAACAAATGTAGCTAAGGAGACAGATCGTGTAAGAACATGTAAGAACTGACATGTATTGTTGTTTTTGTTATTTAGTTGCTCAGTTGTGTCTGATTCTTTGTGACCACATGGACTGTAGTACACCAGGCTTCTCTGTCCTTCACTATCTCCCAGAGTTTGCTCAAACTCATGTCCTTTGAGTCAATGATGCCATCCAAACATCTCATCTTCTATTGCCCTCTTCTCCTCCTGCCCTCAATCTCTCCCAGTATCAGGGTCTTTTCCAACGGGCTGGCTCTTTGAATCAGGTGGCCAAAGTATTGGAGCTTCAGCATCAGTCCTTCCAATGAATATTCAGGGCTGTGCAGTTTGTGCATTTCACAAAGTGCCTGCCTGAAGGGTGTGTGGGAATGAAATCAAGCCAATACTCTGCTTACCAAACCATGCAGCCTGGAGCAGAGATCTTCCCAGAGGCAGGGTTTCCCTCTATTTCTCTCAGACACTGGGACTTACCAAGCTGGGCACCCACTGGGTTGAGTCTTTTTTTTTAAATTGAGCTATAATTGACATATATCATTATGTTAGTTTCAGGTGTAAAATGTAAGGATGTAATACTTACATATCTTGTGAAATGAGTACCACAATCAGTCTGGTTAATATCTGCCTTAGCTATAAATTTTTTTTCTTGTGATGAGAACTTTTAAGATCTACTCTCTTAGCAACTTTCAAATATGCACTGTGTCAGCTATAGTCACCATACTGTACATTATATCTCCTGGACTGACTTACTTTACTACTGGAAGTTTGTACCTTAAAACCCTTTCACCCATTTCAATCTTCCCCGCACCCCCCACCCCGGCAACCATCAATTTGTTCTCTATGAATGAACCCTTCTGCCTTTTTGCCACACAAAGGTATTGATTAGGTTTGTGGCTGCCCTTTGTAAAATATGACCACTTCCAAGGAAATACCATATTTGTAGATGGAGGAAGAAAAGACAAGTATTAATTTTAGGACAGAGGAGATACTCAACAGAGCAATGAGTGGAAAACTATTTCTATTTCATGTAAATTAAAAAAAAACAATTCCACAATTAAGTCATGAAAGAAGATGATAAATCAAGTCTATTATGTGAGCAAAATCCAACTGCCCCTTCAAGGCCTAACAGATCATGGGGAGTGTCTTGTTACTTTCCTAGGCAAATACATGTCCTCTCTTTGAGAATTCAGAACCTCTCTTGCAATGGATTTCAATTAAACAATTTAATGGTTTTTATATGAAAAGACAGCCTGACATTTCATAGAGATGCCTATTAATCTGATGGTCTGTGCTAGCAAAGTGCTACAGAAAGCAGCTCTGGTTACATTAAAATGATATTTTTAACACCAGGTTTGTGAAGCTGTAAAAGCTTTATTTTCAATTTTTTCCTACTTTTTAAACAAATTTTAGTGATTTCTCATGGATCACAGCAAGGTTTTCTCTGGAATACAGTCATCCCACCTCTACCCAGCAGTTCCGGCCAGTTCTCCAAAGCCTTGGTCCTCATGGAGGTAGTACAACTGGGCGTGTGTCTAATGATGGACGAAGCGGGCTGCCCTCGGAGCATGACCAGACTGCCTTATTCAGGGCAATCCTCGATCCCCAAACCACAAGGCCAAGGGCTCCATGGATTTATTCTGGGATGACCAGTTCCCAACCTATTGGTAATCTTCTTCCCAGAGACAGTCTCAGGAAGGTGAACTTCAGCATCATCGTCAGGCAGAGGGCAGCAGAGGAAGAATCTCATATTTCAAGAAGATGAGCAGTTTCATCAGCTGCAGTGTCTTCCCGGCTTGAGCAGATTCTGAATTTTAGACTCTCCGTGGCCACTTCCATTGTCCTTGGCCCCTTTCTGTTCCTTCATCTTCCTCCAGTTACCCAACTTGGAGAGTCCACACTCAGGCATCGTTGAGTCACCATCCCCCCGACTCTGCCATATGAACGAGTTTCATTCTGAGTGCACGTCTGTTAAATCCAGTTTGTTCGTAAGTCCAACAAAGTTACCCTAGGTACCCAACTAACACAATCACAATATGCACATATATACACAGTATGTACACAATACATATTACATACACACTATAGTACTGTGCTGTAATAGCTTTATAATACTTTTCACATAATACATAAAAAACAAAAGTAAAACATCCTTAATCTTATAGTACAATACCTTGAAAAGTACAGTAGCAAGTACAACATCTGGCACACAGGGGCTGGCATCCAGTGAACAGGCAAGAAGAGCTACGGAACAGAGGAGGGAGAGGAGGTGGGAGGTGGGAGAGTGAAGGATCGTCAGCAACAGGAGATGGAGGGCGAGCTGCCGTTTCACCCATGCCTGACATTGATGACACGGGTCCTGGTTTCTTGCTAGAACCAGATGCACATTTGCATCTTTGAAAGTCAGCGACTTAAAGGTTCACATGTAGGAGACTTACTGTACCCACATCTTCCTGCTCTTCCCTTCTGCCTCTTCTTACCTACAGGTCTTTCTTGGTTCAATTAAGTCGTCAGAACCTAGAGAAATGAACAACCATGGAGCATCGGAAGAGGAGGAGAAAGTTGTACCAAAGCCATGGGCAATACTCACTGTCATGAATCTCCTTCTTGCCTTCATTTCTCTTATGTCTCTATTTGCTTCTCAAGCTTCACTCATCCTCTCTTCTCTGCTTATTCCATCATCTCTCTTCCTTCACCTTCCTACGACCAGACCATCGTTACAGAATTATTTTTTCAGGAAAGCTAACTGCCTGCTCAGTACATTTCAAATTTGATCATCATTTTCCTAATTAAAACCGTATACCCTTCATCCAAGGACTCAAGAGATTTCCTTTGGAATATGGGGTTGGGGTCCATGGCCACCATCATCTGCTGCTTTTGCTCATGTGTGGCATCACTTTGGACCAGCAGAAGTCACATCCACCACTGCTGGGGGGGAGTTTTAAGGGCCTGAAAAGAGAACAGCTTTAAGCAGAGGCCACGCAATGCACATGCCTGCATTAAACATGTAGATAAACAAGAAACAAACATTCCCTGTTTCATGCCATGGAGGTTCTTGGACTGCTTGTTACTGCAGCTAATGTTGCAGCCTAGCTGTTACACAACAGGACCTGATGACCACCGTGCAGACAGAATGACATGTTTCCTACCGAGTAACCCTTGTGGAAAATTTCTGTCTGCAGCATGAAATTGCAGCTTGTGACTCACTGAGATCGAGAAGGCAGGCCAGCAACAGAGGCTACTTCTGGTGCTGAGGGTCTTAGTTTTACTTGTGTGTGTTGTGTCCAACTCTTTGTGAGCCCATGGACTGCAGCCTGGAGGCTCCTTCCTCTGTCCATGGAATTCTCCAGCAAGAATACTGGAGTTGGAAGCCATTCTCTTTTCCAGGGGATCCTCCACACCCAGGGGTTGAACCCGGGTCTCCTGCATTGCAGGCAGATTCTTTACCCTCTCTGAACCATCAGCGAGGCCCTACCCTCATCCCAATATCAGAAAACCTCCAGGAATATCCCTGCCTTAGACCCTAGGCCCCAAAGAGAAGGAAAACTTTCTTTCCTAAGTGGCTTACAAAATCCTTATTTCTTATCCCAGGCCTGACTGTTCCCCAAGATGACTGATTTCAGGAGTTGCTTCTCCTTTTGAGGAAACTCCATCCTCACCTTCATATACTGTGATCTGATCCGTGACTCCAACAAGACCATCACACAAATGTACTGGAAAGAAGAATCTAAGTTCCGCTGCAGAAAGAACCCAAGATTTCAGCAGGAAGGCTCAGGGTTCTGGAAAGGTCTTTTGTATGCTCTGCATCCCGGTATCAGGAAAAGATTTTTTTTTTTGCTTTCTTGCATTTTGGTGTTTTATTATTTCCAAATCTCAGTTATATGCAGTATAACCAGGGCACTGTTTAAAAAAAAAAAAAGGAGCTAAAACAGCCGGGCTGATGTGGCCAATGGGCCCAGCCCGCACAGCTCTGCCCTGGAAGGGAGCCTCAGGGCTGGGGGCCTGTGAGCCCTGGCTGGTTTGTGTGCCTATGGCCTTCCCGGGACCAGCCTGCCGGGGGGCAGGGCGGCAGTGCAGACCGTCCCCTCCCCGCCCCATTCAGCTGGTGTTGCAGCCAGCCTGGTAGGGCAGCGACAGAGCTGACGGTCCTGTCCCCAGAGATCTGGTTGCTGCAGGTGGACACCAGTCACCCGAGTGTCCTCAGTGAGGGTCAGCCCCGGAGGCCCCTGCTCAAAGGAGCTGCTCTGTGCTGGAGGCCGAGATGTCCGGGAGCCGCCAGGCGACAGAGGGTTTCAGCTCATCCTGGTCTGGGCAGAGCACCCACATGTACAACATTTAGCAGTGCCTTGTCCAGGTCTCTCTCAACCACCTCTCCTCTGGGGTTCTTGATCACCATCACCGACTGGGCCTGGAAGGTGGTGATTAACCAGGCCTCTGCATCCATCATTTTGCTGTGACCTTGACTGTCAGCAAGTCCTGGACCTTGACTGTCAGCACGCAGGGATGCCCAGCCTAAGGCGTTGTTGCTCTTGGCACACTTCATCTTCACCTTGAAGAATCAATGGAGCACTGGGTCGCTGTCCCTGAAGTCCTTCCACTGCTGGTCCCACTTGGAGTCCATGTACAGCGATCCCCAGCGCCTCCTCCTCGGCCTCAAACAAATTTCTCTTCCTTGAATTTCTCTCCAGCCGCAGGTAGGCCCGGTATGCCCCGGGATGCTCTGGTCCATCTCCTTCTAGACGACTCCACGCCCTGGCAGGGGGCTTGGAAGGCAGCGGTCCAGTCGAGCTTCTCCCCGGTTTTGGACAAGTCGGCCGACGGCTCGGTGGTCTTGGCTGCTTCTTCCACACCCTCCTTGATTTTCCGGCCAAGATCACTTTGAATGACTTTGTCAAGGCTCGTCTTCCTGGAGCCCGTGATCGCCTCCAGTTTCTTTCCTGATCGCCTCTCTTGTTTTTAGGGTTTCCGATTCGATGGTTCTGTATCTCCTCCTGGCTTCCTGGCCTCGTCTCAGAACTTTTTTTTTTTTTTAATACTTTCTTTCATTTCTTTGTTTTCGGCTAATTCCTGTTTGATATTACCGAGCCAGCTGGAGAGAAAGCCTTTTCTGTTTCCCGAGGCACAGAACGTGGGCAGGGTCCACTCTCGGCTCGGCTGGTAGCGGCACCAGGTTGTGGCTGGACCGGAGGTGGACTCTGCTGCAGACCATCTCCGCGGGCAGGGTACCAGCCTGCCCGCAGCAGCACCGCCATCCTGCTGCAGGATCCCGCGTGGGGAAAAGCTTTGATTGTGTTTTTAGAGCATTTACTTTTTAGAATTAACTGAACTTTATTCATTCCAGACCTCTTCTCTTTCTTGCCTGGCGAAATCCTATGCCTTTAAGGGTCTATCTCTCTATGAAGTCTTCCCTGACTTTGGGAAGGGTGGATCTCTCCATTCTGAGAATTCCACAGCACTGTTCTCCATATCTTTATGACAAAATTACTTCCCTTACTATATTGTGATTTGCCTTTTTTTTTTTTTTTAATGTCTCTCACCAGTTACTTAGAGATGCCTTGCTGAGGACAGGAATTGGGTATATTATTCCTGGGTCCCTCCTAGTGCCCAGCAGGGTACATGGGACACAGGAATTATAACACGTATGTCAATCATATGGATGAGAGGCATCAAAAGGCATCATCATTTCTCCACTCATTCTTGGGTTGCGCATGTGTGTTTCTGTATTGTGGGGGTATGGAATATGGTTATGTCCATGTAGCCATCAGATATGAAGGGTGTGTCCATAATGGTCCATAGAGAATCTGTGAAATTAGTTCTTGGGCTGAAATATACAAAAGACTTGAGAACTTCTTATGCAGGTGATCACACCCTGAAAAGGAAGTGTGAGAGCCTTATTTGCCAAATAAGGCTACCCATACCTTGTAGTTATAACCCCATGTTTATCCCCACACCATTGCTTTTGTATTTAAAATCAGAACTTTTTAAAAGATTTTCTTTCTTCTTTTTTTTTTTAATGTGCATTAAGGGCACATAATACACGATTGTATACTTAAACTGACAGTTGTGATATTTTTAGTAGAAAATAAAGGAAATGGTCAAATTTTTTTGTAGGGAGTTTTAAGCCCACATGATAAATCAACATTTTAAACAAATTTCTTCATCTGACTTCTTGTTTTCTGATTTCATCTCATTGTGTGTGTGTGAGAGAGAGACAGAGGGAGAGAACAAGAAAGATGAGCATTGTAAACCTTGTTGAAAAACAACAACCAAAAAAGGAGTGGCAGATTCTAACTGAGTTATTATAGAATTGCATTACTACATCTTTCCCCCTATTATAGGCCGTGCTATTTTGTCATTTTTCAACTCCCTGAAAATATCCTTTTTTCCCCCACAAGTCAAAAATGTCTTCTTTAGGGCATACAGGATAAGTTGTAATAACACATTTGATAGCTCTAAGTAATTCTTTGCTACCAATATACACAGTGAATGTTATTAATGGGAGAGTCTTTTCATGGGCCCTGAAAATAGCCAATAACTCAACCTGTCAGCATTTTGATAACTACAGCCTTCAATTTAACATGAAGAAATATCAGATGCAGTTTAGTAGTCTCAAAAGCAATGAATACAGATGATGAAGTCTCTTCTTTCAGGCAAAGAGACTGCAAATTATACATAGACACTTATTGCTAATAATGTCATTTCAATTTACTTCTCAGTTGCCTGATATTAGAAGCATTTATTCAGGAATTGGATGAGAATTTAATCATCATTTCAGAGCTCCAGACCCATCTCAGGGACCAATGGAATATCTTATCAGCAACTGAGCAGTAATGCTTCCTATCCCCTTCCTGCATTTACTTATCTCCTTTCTCTTCTTACTTTCCAAGTTTTATTTCTTTCTTTAAAGATTTTTTAATTGTAATATAGCTGATTTAAAATGATGTGTTAATTTCATATGTATAGCAAAGTGAATCAGTTATACATATACATATATCCTGCCCTCCCTTTTAGATTCTTTTCCCATATAGGTTATTACAGAATATTATATAGAGTTCCCTCTGCTATACAGTAGGTCCTTATTAGTTACCTAGAGCTCTGACAAACCTATACATTGTATTTAAAAGCAGAGACATCACTTTGCCAACAAAGGTCCATATCGTCAAAGCTATGGTTTGTCCAGTAGTCATGTACAGTTGTGAGAGTTGGACCTAAAAAAAAGACTGAGCACTGAAGAATTGATGCTTTCAAATTGTGGTGCTGGAGAAGACTCTTGAGTGTCACTTGGATAGCTAGGAGATCAAATCAGTCAATCCTAAAGGAAATCAACCTTGAATATTCATTAGAAGGACTGATGCTGAAGCTCTAATACTTTGGCCACCTGATTCAAAGAGCTGACTCGTTGGGAAAAGACTCTAACGCTGGGAAAGACTGAGGGCAAGAGGAGAAGAGAGCAACAGAAGATGAATGTTGGATGCTGGTTGGATGACATCACCAACTCAATGGACATGAGTCTGAGTGAACTCCAAGAGACAGTGAAGGACAGGGAAGCCTGGCATGCTGCAGTCCATAGGGCCATAAAGAGTATCTTGAGTTACAGATAGACAGCCTGCTTCAATTTCATATTCTTGTATTTGGCTTACCACCTCCCAGCGTCTTACAATTCAGAGTTTATACACACACACACACACACACATTTTTATATTTTTATATTCTCTTGAAAAATCTGAAAGTCTGGGTCAGTATTACCATAGGACTACAACCCCTTGGGTCTGAATAGTGACCCTTAAATGGCCTTGAGCTCTCCAATTCAATCTCTCCAGTTTGCCAGTCCTTGGGGAGTGAATGATTGGTCCCATCACAACCATGGCTGCCCCCAGCCCCTGCCACTACCCCGCATCCTGGCCATTTCTACACATCACCACCTCCCAAGTCCAACTTGTTTTCAGTTCATTTTCTGGCTTGTATGTCTCCTTCCCAATCTTCTTGATTTTACAAACAGCCTTTGAAGTCTCATTTCATACCAGAATTGTCTCTTGACTTTGGATGAAATGTAATGATTCCTCTACCGTTACTCCGGGCTTGGTTCAGTGGTAAAGAATCCACCTGCCAATGAAGGAGCCACAGGAGATGTCGGTTAGCAGGTTCGAATCCTGGATCGGGAAGATCCCCTGGAATAAGCAATGGCAACCCACTCCAGTATTCTTGCTGGGCTCCCATAATACCATGGACAGAGGAGACTGACAGGCCTCAGTTCATGGGGTCGCAAAGAGTCAGGCGTGATTGAGCATGATGACAAAGACCATTACTCTGCTTTTTCTGCCTTCACCAAGCAAAGAGGATTTTTTATTAAAAAAAAAAAACAAAACACTTCCATGCGCCTTGATTTTATGAATATTTTATGAATGTACTGTATTCATTGCCCTGTTCTTGTACAAGCCCCTTTTAGACAGCCTGTTCTTGAAGGGCAGTGCTCAGGAATCATACCCATTTAGCTTTCTTTGCATCTCACTTAGTAAAGAATCACAGACAGCTTTCTAAATGTCCTTTCATAGCTTTAAGAATGGGAACATTCACAGTGAACTGATTGATACATGCTTGTGAGTGGCAGCATATGAAACAATCAATCTTAGAGCAGGAGCCCTCATTAAAGAGTAAGTCATGGTGTTAATAAGAGTGCTTTCAAATTTCTAGCAGTCACCATGGCTTAGCATATTACGTCTGCATCAGAGCTTATGCAGAAATTGTGCCAAGACACACTCTCAAAAATCCACAATCATTGTGTCTTCCTTTAAGTGTCTTCTAAGTTATGAATATATAATGCATAAACAAGTTCTAGCTATTTTGTGCATTAAAAGTAATGAAACAATATTTCAATTGCCTTATCCTCGAAAACAGAAACAACCACTAGCTTTTATTTCTAAATGTTTAATTCATCACCACAGCCACCATCATCTGGACTACAGATGGCAGACATACTTTCTGGAACTCTATTTCCAAGTAAACAGCATTTCCTTCAACAGTTCTATAAAGAGAATACACAGTGTTTATATTCCTCTCAGCTCTTCTCTGCATTTTGCCCAAGATTATAAGCATATTTGGGATGAGAACAATCTCACTAAAGAACAAGTGTATTCTGTCAAATTGGGTTACAGCAAAAAACTAAACTCAGAGGAGAGGGAAAATCCTTATAAAGAGATTCTTTATAAGGTCGGGTTGGGGTTTTTTGTTTAATTTGCATATCGCTTACTCAGTCTGTTGTGAGGCCACAGTTATCATTTCGAGTCCTATTTTCTTTGTTCATAAATTCCTGACCAGACATAATTCACTTAATTAACAGCTCTCTGAGTCGATCGAGTTTGCTGCCTTAGGGGACAGACACCAGAGGGCCAGAAACTCCTGAGTGAGCTGGCGAGGCTCCAGAGATACATAATCACACACTTGGGCTGTTTCTGAAGAAACAGAAGAGACCCAAATGCAAATGACTGAGGCCGTGTGGACAGGAGGTGAGTCTCCCTCTGTCTTCCATGTTGCGAAAGCTGGCTTTCTGTATACGTGTGAACCCCAGTGATACACACAGACACAATGAGCTCAAAAATCAGGCAGATGTCAGTAAAGCCAGCTCACTGGAATTTCTGGAACCAATAATTTCAACCACTTGACACGAGTGTTTGGTCACTGGAAGTATGAACATACAATAAAAAATAAAAAATAATAGATAAAATGAAGTGAATGGAAACAATCACATTAATGAGTTCACTGTGCTTTCAGGGACTTACACCTGTTATAGTATAAATACTAAGTTTTTATTTCTGAGGTTTGCTGCTAACAGTGTTGATTTCTGGCTGCAAGATAACTGGGGCAAAGGTTGCTGGGGATCCTATTGAATGATCTGGCTGTGTGCTTTTAGAAGACAGTGGATATTAAAGTGGGACAGGTGCCTTGGCGCCTGAAATGATTATGACTGCTAATTACTGATTTTTTTGTAGAAAAAAATATATATGAAATTTTATTACCAGTACCATTTGCATAAAAAGTAAATATAACAAAAACATATTTACTTATCTATAACCCACTTGATTTCAAACAATATTCTATACACAAAGTTATTATATCAATTATTATAATAGTTCAGTTTAAAGTAAACTTGAACAATCTAATGTTTAACTTTAATAATTACTAATATTTAGTTGCACTTAACTGTAGCATATCTAAATGCTTCTTTGGAAGTGGTAATAGATCAGAGGTCTTCTGATTCTTTTTTATTGTTAATTTATTTTGTTTTCAGTTGGAGGATAATTGCTTTACAATATTGTGTTGGTTTCTGCCAGACATCAACATGAATCAGCCATAGGTATGTATGTGTTCCCTGCCTCTTGAAGCTCCCTCCCACCTCCCACTCCAGCCCACCCCTTTGATCAGCATTTTATGTCCTTCTCTGTATTTCTTTACTCCTAGGTTGATCTGATACTTGACCAATAAGGAGTAACCAGAGGGAAAATTAATACTTTTTACAGGTAGATAGCACTATATCACCTGTGGGAAACGGTTGAATGTTGCTGTATGGTACCTTTTCTTGTGTTCCCTCCCATAAAGCGTCCTGCTTAGAAAGGTCAAGCTCCACTTCTGAGTCAGAGAATCTTACAAACCAACTTATTTAAGCACCTGCTCTAGGAAAAACAAAATGCTGAGCAGTGAAAGCAACCTACCAAACTTTGAGGAGTAAAAGGAAAAAAGTGAAAGTGAAAGCAAAATCACTCGGTTGTGTCCGACTCTTTGTGACCTCATGGACTGTAGTCCACGGAATTTTCCAGGCCAGAATATGGGAGTGGGTAGCCTTGCCCTTCTCCAAGGGATCTTCCCAACCCAGAGATCAAACCTAGGTCTCCTGCATTGCAGGCAAATTCTTTACCAGCTGAACCACAAGGGAAGTGAAGGAAAAAAGAGTGTAGGAATACAGATTATACACTGTGATTTTGCAAAGAACTAACTGTGGCTGAGTAGTCCTGGCCTTGGAGCAGGGCTAGAAGCACAGTCCTTTTTTTGGCCCACTTGTTTTTATTTTTGAAAATTGATTCAAGAACAATAAAACTGCAATAGGCAGCTGGGTCCACCTGCCATGTGACACTGACCCCCCTCATCAGCGCTTCTGATTTCCAGAGGCTACAGTCCAAGGCAGCCTCAGCAAGTACACAGATTAATATATTTGCCCAAAACAGAAGAGTTTTTGAGCTGGCAGTTGTTGATAAAGACGTGTCATCCCTGGTTTTGTTCTTTCCATAAGGTCTTTGAGTAGAGGCGGTGAAATTCTTGTCACTTCTATATAGGTTGTTGTTTTGGTATGAATGAAGACATGGGTGAGGGTGGTGATCATTCCTAAATTACTGAAACAAAGGAAGGTGTAGTCTATTATTCCAAGGGCCCTGGGAATTGAATGTCTTCAGAAACATTCGAGAAAGAAGGAAGCTAAATGTTAAAAGGCCTTAGTGTTGATTAAAAAGTGAGATCAGAAATAAACAAAAAATAAATTAAATGGATTCAGTATTTTACAATTTGGAGATTATACACAGTGACACACAAACTTTTATGTTTTTGTATTCTCTTGAAATATCAGAAAGTCTGGGCCAGTGTTAGCACGGGGCCACAATCCCTTGGGTCTGATTACTGATCCTTAGATGGCCTTGAGCTTTTCAGTTCAAGACAGTCTCACCAGTCCCTAGGGAGTGAGCGACTGGTCTCATTACAACTATACCCCCTTCTCTCCCCATGTATCCTTCCTGCCTGGACAAAAAGACATTTGGGTCCCTGTCATAGAATTCCTCATGAGGACTTGGTCGCTTCAGTCATGTCTGACTCTTTGGGACCCCAAAGCTATATATAGCCTGCCAGCTTCCTCTATCCATGGAATTATCCCAGCAAAAATACTGGAGTAGGTTACCAATTCCTATTCCACGGGATTAAACCCGCATCTCCTGCATTGGCAGGCAAATTCTTTACCACTGAGCCACCATAGAAGTCCCATAGAATTCCTCATAGAAATTGTTGCAGATCCTCTACTAAAACTGTATGACTGTGAACAAATCATGTATCCTCTCTGTCCTCTATTTCCTCATCTCTGAAACAGGGATGATAATACCTGTAATAGTACACCTGTCTCATAGTGTTGAAGTGTAGATCATACAGCCTGCAAAAGAGCTTCTCATGCGTTAGTTACTGTTGTTCATTTATTATTAAATAATTTTGTAATTATATGATTAATTGTTAATGATTGATCTAAAACCATTAAATCATGAGTTAAATAAGTTTCTAATTCTGAGTTTTTTCTTCATTGTATACATAATGTCCTCAGCAACACATCAAGAGTGATCAAAGAACTGTAATTTACAGATGTAATTTGCTGATGGGGTCAGAAGCAGGTTTACTATAAAATTGACAAAATGTCAGAGGTCCTCATTTTTAATGGACCATTTCCAAGGCCTGGGAGAGAACCTAGAAAAGAGTTCACCTAGTCATGTGCTTTTCTAAAATATGTCAAAGTAAGATAGTTTCACTGGTTAAGACAATTGTCTCTTTCTACTCATTTTTCCTTTGTCATACTTGCCCTGTGAAATCAGGGATTTTAGAATGGCCTGGCTTTTGGGAGATACAGATAAAGGAAGCTGAGCAAAGGAAGCATATAGTTTTGGTTTAATGGAATATATTTATGTAGCTGATGGTCTCCTCTCGCATTGTTATTTATTGCTAGGCGTCCAGGTATAAAGATGACTTCCAGGAAAACCACCGTTGTCCACCAGGCTGACTCACCCAATGGTAATATGAAGTGTAGGGTCAGAGATGAGGCTGCAACATGAAAGTGCCCTAACCGCTCAGCCCTAGATATGGGGGTCATGTGGGAGAAACGATGTATGGACCGAAGCTAGTCTGCAGAAATCTCTTTTAGTTATCAGACCCACAAAGCAAAATTGTTAGTGGATGATTTGGCTCGCTACAATACCTACCCAAATGGGAGTTTTGTCAGGGACAGATAAAATAATTCAGAATATACAATTTTAAATACTCTATACGTTTCTTTTTTTGTGGGAATCATGCAAATATGAGTTTATAAGAATCCTTGTGTTTATAGAGCAAAACTGTGGCAGTAGCATGTGCATCTGAAATGTCTGTGCGGCATTCTGTGCTTTCTGCAATGCATTAACTTGTTACTCAACAAGCTTTACTGTTGTTGTTACTCAACATCTTTCCTGACAGTAGTTCCAGAAGAAACAACCTATAATGTTGACATTGGCATAGTGAGTCTGCACACAAAATTGTCTAAAAGCAGTAAGATAACCCGAAGAATAGAGGGTCCCAGGGATAAAAATTCCTACACATATCCATCAGCAAGTTAATGTATGTAAAATAGAAATTGTTTGATAGATAACCAGTAAGGACCTACTGTTCCTTACTGTACAGGGAACTATAATAAATATTTTGTAATAACCTAAAGGAAAAGAAGCTGAAAAAGAGTAGATTATATATGTATAACTGAACCACCTTGCTTTACACCTGAAGCTAACCTGACACTGCAAATTAACCATACCTCAATTTTTTTAAGTTGTTTGATTACCAATTTACATAGTTTTATACAAGGTAGGAGCAATTAAAATGTATTTGAATTGCACTTTTGCAAACCTTAAATTCAGATTGTGTACATTGTTATGAATTATGGGCTATGCCAAAATTTAAATAAAATGAAATTAAGTATCCTACTGCAAGCCAAAAACCTATTCTTAAAGAAAGAAGACTGCAGGAGCCTCAGAATGGCCAAATTCTCCCACTGGGTCTCAAGGAAATGGAAATCTCTCGGAAGGAACATTGAGAAAATGATAGATATATTTACTAGAATGAGAATGCTTTCAGATGGAAAAGAAGTGAAAAAAAAAGGAAAGTTAAGAAGAGAGAAATTGTGTGTATATCAATCCTTCTTTCCCAGTTCGTCCCACCCTCCCCTTCCCATCTATGTCCACAGTCCATTCTCTACATCTGCATCTCTATTCCTGCCCTGCAAATAGGTTCATCTGTACCATTTTTTCTAGATTCTACATTTATGTGTTAATATATGATATTTGCTTTTCTCTTTCTGACTTACTTCACTCCGTATGACAGACTCTAGGTCCATCCTCATCTCCATCTTATGACCCAGTTTTGTTGAGTTTTGTTTTTATGGCTGAGTAATATTCCATCATATATATGAACCACATCTTCTTTATCCATTCATCTGTTGATGGATATATAGGTTGCTTCCATGTCCTGGGGTATATATGTATACATATAGCTGATTCACTTCATTGTATAGCTGAAATTAACAGAACATTGTAAAGCAATTACACGCAATGAAACATAATTTTTTTAATAAATGTTTTTAAAAGAAGAGAGAAATTATAAGTCCACCAGAGCATTCCAGATAGTCAGCAACCACTTATCTTGAGGAAGAAGTTGATTTTGTTAGGATCTTTGTCTTCTTTCCTCATGTTGTTATGGAAGGCAATAAAATGTTCAACATTGTTAATGACAGCAGTTTTTCAGAATTGTGATCCTAATAATATGTAGAGAGAAATGTACAGAATGCAAAATAAACAGAAAGTCTCAGACAGATATTTTAAGAAGGAAAAAAACGTAACTGGTTAAATTATTTTGAGATCCAGACTAGACTAGCCCAACACTAAAATTGCGTGAATCGTTTTAAACTGTTTTCAGTGAGACAGACACAAGACACAGACAAGTGCTCAGTCTGAATGACCATATTGAGAATTCTCAAGTCCTGGGGGATGACACAGAATACAAGGAGACTGTGTTTGTTTGTTTTATATGCAAGTCAAGCCAAACAAAACACACTGGATCAGGATCTTAAAGACCAAAGACAACTCAGTATTATTCCTGGAGTGCTAAAAAGTAGTGACAGTTGTCAAATTTTAAGTGAGAGTTTTTTCCTTCAGGGTCATAATGAAAAGTGAAATTCTTCAATAATACAAATTTAGTGGGAATCATGTAGTTATTGAATCTAATCCATTGTTGTGTCAGGACTTGGAAAAAATGTCCAAGTGAAAGAAACAAATGTCTTACTTATCCAAACATTAAAAAAAAATGGAAATAATGGGAGAATCCATACCAAATGAAGTGGCCAACCAAACACCACCTACCACTCCGTTTAGATTCTACCCTGGTCACTTGGTAATAACAATGCACACTTGTTACAAAAGGAAATCCTATGAGCAGTTTTAAGCTATTCTTTTTTTTTCCTTTGGCCTAATGAAAATCATCTATTTGTGAGTTTCTTCAACCGATAAAATATGTTCTGGACAATTGCAACCTGTCATTGAAAACCATTTGCCATCAGTTATGTGGCAACATAGCAGTTACGAGAGATGAGAACCAAGGTCTGTGTGAATGTGTAGCACGTGTTGCTCCATCTCATCATCTCATCAGACAGAAAGTGGCTTCTTAGGACCAGAAGTTATTAATTACTTTGGTATTTTATAATAGTTTTGTTTTCTTTTCAGATTCATCTGATTGATGGAACAAATGAAACACATATGCTATCCTGGATTACTTTTGAAGAGTAAGTTTAACAAGATGGTCCATCTCTAATAGCACTGGGGCTAGGAATATAGATGAGGCAAGATTGGCCTGTTTATGTTTGGGGCTGGAGAATGGGTTCGCTATACTGTCTATTTATTTTTATATATTTAAGAATAAAAAAAGTTAACGTCTTTTGGTTTGGTGGTAAAAGGAAAAAGCTGATTTTCTGTTCATTCAAGTTATGTACAGACTCAGATTTATTCATTAACTCACTTCCTCTAGCAGAAGCTACATCAAAATTTGGGGGGGAAACTTCCTTATGTCCTTTCTCCCTTTTCTATAGATTTCATGCTCAAAAGCTGATGGGCTGTAAGAAAAGCAATAAAGATGAACAACAAAATAAATAGACATATATAGGGGCACTGAGAAGCAAATTGTAGCAAAAAATTTTCAGAGCATGATAGAAGCAATAATTCATTACAAGATAAACTTCTAATAGAAGAAATAAACAGGGTATTTGATTGTTTGCTGTTTTAGTCAATTAATGGAAAAGAATTAATTATATGAAAAATGAAGAAATATTTATAAGACTTGTTTATTGGACGTGAAATACTAATATCAACGAAGGAAATCTGAAATTCATGGCACATTTTCATCACTACAGAAAGCTTCCTTGTCCCAATTCTCAGTCAACCTCCCCAGCTCCATTCCCACAATAGACAGCCAATCACTATTCTCATTTCTGACTTAGAGCTTGGTTTTGACTGTTACGGGGTTTAATATAAAAATAGCGTAATATACTGTTTACTCTTCTGTGAATGTCTTCTTTCAGCCAAGGTATTATTTGTGAGATTACTCTCTGTTTTATGCACATCACAAGAGGGATCTTGGTGAAAATATCCTCCCAATGACTCCGCCTTTCCTGTTACCTTATCCCTTTATAATGGAAAATTGCTACCCCTCCCATCATGTGACAAGGTCTATATACTACCCCATGAAGCAGGCTGCTTTTATGACTTGGCTGACCAGTAAAATGTGATGGAAGTGATATTCTTTGTCTTCTGAATCCAAGCCTTAATAGAGCTTATGGCTTCTACTTTATGTCTTGGAAGAAGCATGTGACCGTGCGTGCTGAATCATGTCTGACTCTTTATGACCCCATGTACTCTTGCCTGCCACGCTCCTCTGTCCATGGGATTCTGCAGGCAAGAATGCTGAAGTAGGTAGCGGTTTCCTTCTCCAGCAGCCATATAAGGAAGTTCAGGCTATCCTGCTGAAGAGACAGGCCACATTTAGAGAGAGAAGCCCTAGAGGATGGGAATAAAAGGATCTGGATAAAAGGCCACATGGAGGCAGGTGTCCAGCCCACTGCCAGCATCAAGCCACCAGGAGGTGAGTGAGGCTCTCTTGGTTCCATCCAGGCAACTGAATATAAATGCAAGAGTCAGCCCAGGCAGAAATGCCACTCTCTTAACCTATAGAAACAATACATCAGAGTTGTTTTAAGTCACTATATCTTGAAGTGGTTTGTTACACAGTCCCAGATAACTGATATACAGTAGTTTTTTCCTTTTCATTGGTCAGTAGAATTTCATTGAATGGGAATGCCACCATATAATTTGGCAATTTATTTCCTTAATTGTTTTTCCTCCCCTAGTTTCAACAATTATGGAACAGTTGCTATGAAAATCTTTGTACAGTTGTGTGTTTTTTTTTAAGTGGACCATTTTTAAAGTCTTCATTGAATTTGTTACAATATTGCCTCCAAATATTTTTGTTTTGGTTTTGTGGCCCCGAGGCATATGGGATCTAGTTCCCTGACCAGGGATCAAAAATGCATTCTCTGCATTGGAAGGTGAAGTCTTAACTACTGGACCTCCAGGGAAGCCCTTTTGTACAGGGTTGTTGTATTTTTCTTTTTACTGAATATATTTTCATTTCCCTAGGAGTTGAATTGATAAGTTATATTTTAAATATATGTTTAAAATACCAAATTGCTTCCCAAAGTACTTATCTTTATACATTTCCAGCAATAATGCATGAGAGTTACATTTGTAACCTTCCCCAATACTTAATATTGTCTGTTTATTCTAATTTTAGCTACTCCAGTTTGTGTAAATTATGCTTTTAATTTGCATTTCACTGATGTCTGGCATCTTTTCATGTGTGCATTGGCCACTTTGATAATTAAAATCATATAATTTATTTTGTAAAGTATGTTTTGATTTTTGCAATTTTTTATTAAAAAGAGTGCTCATTTTTCTATTAGTCAGTAATTCTTTATATATACTAGGTATGAGTCTTTTATGAGATATTTGTATAGCAAATATTTTCTTCCAGCTGTAGCTAGCTTTTCTTTTTATCATCTTAATGAAATCTTTTGATGCATGGAAATTTTGTATTTTGACGGACTATATTTTACAATTACTATTTTTCATCTATGTCACAAAGATCTTCTATGTTTTCCTCTAGAAGTTTTTGAGTTTTAAGTTTTTTGGGTGTGTCCTTGAAACCCTGTTCTTTTTTTAAAGAATTCTTTTCCATTATGGTTTATCACAGTACAATTTGATCTTGTTTATCCATCCTATATATGCCAGTTTGCATCTGATAATCCCAAACTCTCAATTCAACCTTCTCCCAGCCCACCCACCTGACCTTTTCTTTTCTGTTCTCTATGTCTGTGAATCTGTATCTGTTTTACAGATAGGTTCATTTGTGTCATATTTTAGATTCCACATAGAAGTGACATCATACGGTGTCTGTCTTAGAGATCTCTTTCTGATTTACTCCACTTGGTATGGTAATCTCTAGTTGCATCCATGTTGCTGCAAAATGTCATTATTTCATTCTTCTTTATGGCTGAGTAGTTGAGTTTTAACTTTTAGCTATGTGTATCATTTATATAGAAAAATATACCTGAATGTACATGTACAGTCATCTGCTTTTCTGATTGAATCCTGACCAATACACAGCCCCAGCAGCCGAGAGGCTGACACTGCAGCTTAGACCTGGAGCAGAACTCTCGCCTTTTCTCAATTCTACCTATAATTTCTAACATTGTTGTTGTTGTTAATTGGGTGGTAGTAGTACACGAACTCTGTTGGCTCAGACGTCAAAAAATCTGCCTGCAATGTAAGAGACCCCAGCTCGATTCCTGGGTTGTTAAGATCCCCTGGAAAAGAGAATGGCTACCCACTCCAGCATTCTTGCTTGGAGAATCCCACGGACAGAGGAGCCTGGTGGGCTACAGTCCATGGGGTTACAAAGAGTCAGACACTACTAAGCAACTAACACACTTAATACACACACATGCTGTCCTTTTGGCTTCAGCCAGAGTGAGGTTCCCATGTGTCTTATGTTAGGTTATTCTGTTCTCAGTGGACTCCCAGCCCCTGACCTTTCTTCATGGGGTTAGAAATGGAAACACTGACTTCCTCTACAGTTTCTCTGGAGTGTAGGTAGCTATTTTAGTCCATTCAGGCTGCTTTAACAAAACACAATAGACTGGGTAGCTTATAAACAACTGAAATTTATTTCTCTTAGTTCTGGGGGCTGGAAGTCCTAGATTAGGGTATCATCATGACTGAAGGGGGCTTTCCTGGTAGCTCAGATGGTAAAGAATCTGCCTGCAACGCAGGAGACCCAGGTTAGATCCCTGAGTCGGGAAGATCCCCTGGAGATGGGAATGGCTACCCATTCCAGTATTCTTGCCTAGGAAATCCCATGGATGGAGGAGCCTGGTGGGCTATAGTCCATGGGGTGGCAAAGAGCTGGACATGACTGAGCAACTGTCGCTTTCGTGGTCAAGAGAGGGACTTCTGGGATGCAGACTCTCTTTGTTTTCTCCCATGGGGGGAGGGAGCAAGGAGTCTCTTTGGAGTCCCTTTTACAAGGCCACCGATCCCATTCTTGAGGGTAGAACTCTCATGACCTAATCACGACCTAATCATGTCCTGCTGCTGCTAAGTCGCGTTAGTTGTGTCCAACTCTGTGGACCCCATAGACGGCAGTCCACCAGGCTTCCCTGTCCCCAGGATTCTCCAGGAAAGAATACTGGAGTGTGTTGCCATTTCCTTCTCCAATGCGTGAAAGTGAAAAGTGAAAGGGAAGTTGCTCAGTCATGTCCAACTCTTCGCAACCCCATGGACTGCAGCCCACTGGGCTCCTCCGTCCATGGGATTTTCCAGACAAGAGTACTGGAGTGAGATGCCATTGCCTTCTCGAAATCATGTCCTAGGTGGGGTCCAAATCAGGCCCCACCCCCTGATACCATCCCCTAGGGGTCCTATGTATAAATTTGGAGGGACACACACTTTCAGACCATAGCAAGTGACCCTTTGCATACTAGAAGCTATCTGAGCAGCAATCAGATGTAACAAGCTCAAGGAATTGAGGGGATTAAATTATGAATTTTATGTGTTTTAACACCAAGCTTTGGGGAAATAAAAGAAACGAGATAATCCTTCTTTTCCCCATCTTAGTCACAAATCAACCCATCTTCACTATAGATAGGAACTTTTTATAGCATATTAGCCTTGGGGTTTAGTGTAATGGTTTAGTTTGATTAATGAATGGAATTAGTCTGGGAAAAAATATCAAGGTTGAAGGCATTATTTATTGCCAGATATCTTCTGTTTTATAAACAGAAATGCAAGTGAACTTCTTGTTCCCCAGACCTGGGGTGCTGGGGAATCATTCATCACAGCTGTCTTCCCTACAGCTATGAGTTCTCAACAAATGCTAGCATTCCAGGTCTGCATCGTCCAAAAGCTCATCCCTCAGATAAGAATACTGCTCACACTGATTATAAGCTCAACATATCTGCATGTAGCTCATCTCCTGGGAAAGAAATGTTTTCTAAATGTTTAGTACAATTTTCTTTATTGCTAGCCACTAGGCTTCTGTCTTAGCTGAACAAAGGACAGAAAAAGGAAGTTCGAAGATAAACCATTTTTCACTTTAAGAACAGCCTAGAAGCATTTACAAATGGGAGCAATTTAGACCATATCCCTTCCCATGATTTACAGCAAAAATCTGGAAGACCTGGGTTACTGCCTCCACATCTGCTCCCTGCTTCTTTTTTTATTTTTTTTTTTATTTTTTATTTCCCAGATGAAGGAATCAATAAACTCAAATGGAATTCAAACAGAATTAATATCATTGCCTGAATCACTCAATTCGCATAGCTTCCTGCGGATGTCAAGTTAAGTGGTAGCCTTTTGTCCTAGAAAAGAAGTTAATCAAACTGCCTTGCAGCTCCTCAGCAAACTGTGATTTGTTCCTAGAGCATGTCTTACACAGAAGTAAAAACAGTTTGCCAGTTACCAAGCTCCTAGCATTCAGCACAACTCTCCAGTAATCCCACATTTTAAAATATGTCTTTCCTTGAGCAATCTTTTAAACCATTTCTTCAGTCCTTCAAAAGTAACCATAACTTTACCCCTTTTCACTTTTCATAGGCTCAGCATGATCAATGACTCTTCAAACATAAAGGGGCATTGTTTATCATCTCAGCAGAGACCACCCGGCACTGTAGTGAATCTGTTAGTTCTTCTCCAGGTGTGCTGTGAGGTTAAAATGCCCAAGACTTAATGAAGCAAGTGGTATTATTGTATTAGTCCTTGAAGTCTGAACAGAGATATTTTCTTTCTAGGGTAATTCTAACAACTCATAATTAAATGTCAGAATACTAATAAAACAGCAGAAAATTATTTTAAAATAAAATGAAAAGAGAGAGGAAAAATTTGGATGTCAACCTTTAGCAGATAAGAAACTTAGGTCCATGTGGATGTTTGGAAAGGTTATAAAAGTGTTTTCAAGCAAAGCTGAACATCCAGCACATACACTGCCTCACTGAGCATTTGGCTTCTGCCTAGTTGAGATCTTAAGTACAACTACTCTCAGTTTCCCCGGGGAAATGACTTAGATTAGTTGCAGGCTGAGTATGAGTGAAACAGGCTGGGACGTGGAACCTGGAATCCTTTGCTGTAATGCTTGCACCTGGACGCACAAAATAGAAACCCTAAAGGACTAAAAACTGCATGCATGTGCAGTTGGGGCAAATTTTGGACAAGAAACAGGATGATCAACACCCCCCAACCCCTGCCCCCGCCACCCACTGCCATTTCTGAAGAGCCGGGAGCAAAAATCGAGGGGAAAAAAAAAAAAAGAGCCAGAAGTGTTCGAAGCAAAAGCCAGGGACTGCGCATGCGCCCTGCACTCAACACCGCTAAAGGGGAGTCAGACCACTTAAGCCACCCCTCTGCCCGACCCCTGGACACATCTTTACCCTCGCCTCATAAGAAGCAAGTTCTCCCCCTTCTCGGGGAGTGAGCAAGGGAGACTTGTTTATTCTCGCTCCCCCACTGTCATAACAGGGGCCCCAGTAAAGCCTTGCCTGAATTTCTTGTTTGGTCTGGAATCGATTTCTGTAGATCGGGGAAGGCCAAGAACGCTGGTGGGTCTTACAGGAAGGAATGGGGCTTGTTCATGAATCTGTGTTTTCTCTCCTTCGTGTGGCTCCATAGAAGTCAGGACATATGCTGATGTTTATCACCCAACCAACACATCCGCCAGGGTCAGCACAGACACTCCCAACTGGGAGACTCATTTATGTATGGTATGTGTGGCTACACAGTCATGGAGAAGGCTGGGTAAGAGGGTTACCTTTTCTGAAAGGGTTCGAAAATAAGTATCAGAGGCAAGAACAGCACAAACAACTGTTCCACCCTTGATCCCAGATCTCAGATAAAGGCTGAGACTGTGGAAGGGAGAGCAGGGTCAGGGAGCTTTCTGGTCTCTGGTCACAGCCTGAAGCTGTGGACCACTTCTTTCTTTCTTTCTTTCTTTCTTTCTTTGGCATCCACAAATTTATTAAAATTATGGCAAGTTTAAGTTAGACTTTGTTCCATTTTTTGCTTTTTCTAATTTTTAAAAAATTTTAACTGGAGGATAATTGCTTTACAATGTTGTGTTCGTTTCTGCCATAGAACAATATGAATTAGCCATAAGTATAAGGGGACAACAGAGGACAAGATGGTCGGAAGGCATCACCGACTCAATGGACATGAGTTTGAGCAAGTTCCGGGAGATGGGGAAGGACAGGGAAGCCTGGCATGTGGCAGTCCATGGGGTCACAAAGAGTCGGACACGACCGAGTAGCTGAACAACAACAATACATATATCCCCTCCCTCTTTTTTACTTTTATTAAAGTTGTCTATTATTAATTGGGGGATAATTGCTTTGCAGTATTGAGTGGGTTGCTACCGTACATTACCATGAATCAGCCATAGGTGTACATATATCCCCTCCCTCTTTTTTACTTTTATTAATATATTATTAACTGGGGGATAATTGCTTTGCAGTATTGAGTGGGTTGCTGCCGTACATCACCATGCATCAGCCATAGGTATACATATTTCCCCTCCCTCTTGAACCTCCCTCCCATCTCCTCATCCCACCCCTCTAGACCATCACAGAGCACCGACCTGAGCTCTCTGTGCTATATAGCAGCTTCCCACTAGCTATCTGTTTTGCGCATGGTGGTGTACATATTTCAGTGTTACTCTGTCAATTCATCCCACCCTCTTTCCCCTGCTGTGTCCACAACTCCATTCTCTACATCTGCATCTCTAGCCTGGCTGTGGGACCACTTCTGTGTTCTGTAGCTTCGTGATCTCATTTCATGTTGATGCTGGGTCCTATCAAGTAGCATCTTGATAGCCTCATATAATATCAGTCCTCAAAGGCTGAGTAGCCTTCACTTACCTTCTGCAACCCTTTAGAAGAGGTCTGCTGAGTCAGAATTTTCTCTGGGGTGTCCATCGGACTAAATCAGCCCTGAAGAGCAAAACAAATACAATACAGGGAGACCATAAAAGAGAACAAAAACGGAAAGCACGTATAGGAATGAAAGATAGCAGAGAAATACAAGTCAATGGCCCCAAATTGATGGGCTTTACAAGTCTCAGATGAGCTGTTTATAAATAGAGAAAACTAGCCCATGCTTATTTTTAAAAATTCAAAATGAACCCAAAGTGTCTTAAAATATATAGTTTAAGGGATTAATATTAAGGATCCATTACAAATCAATGGATTTATAATTAGTGTGAAAGCAAAGACATGAAGTATTCACTATGAATTTTATTGCTGCATAGGAGGCTCAACTCAGAGTTTCAAACATAAGCCAAAATATGTGCTATTTTGTTATTAAAAATAACATTGTTCATCCTATTTACATGATTCACATAACTACTAAAGGCCATTTGCTGCTGGGTGTGCTCTGGGGAGAGCTTCCCAGGTGATGCTAGTGGTAAAGAACCCGCCTGCCAGTGCAGGAGACATAAGAGACATGGGTTCAATCCCTGGGCCAGGAAGATCCCCTGGAGAAGGGAATGGCAACCCACTCCAGTATTCTTGCCTGGAAAATCCCATGGACAGAGGAGCCTGGTGGGCTACAGTCCATGAGGCCCCAAAGAGTCGGACATGACTGAAGCAGCTTAGCACTCATGCACATGCTCTGGGTATTGAGCATAGATTCATGCCATCTGAGTCTAACCTATTTTCTCTAGAGAGATCAGCTTATTTTTTATTCCTTTCAATTTATACCATAATGTATTATTTAGGCTATAAAGGCTTTCTACTTTGCTAGTTATTGCCAGCATTCACCTGTCACCTGAAAGTTCAACGGCCTTCTGCTAAAGGGAAGGTATACCAGGAAGGCAGGCTCATTTTGACATCCAGCATTGGAAAGATATATTTTCTGCATGAAAATCAAATCACACTTCCAAACCCATAAGAGTTTTTGTACAATTTGTACAGTCTTGTCCATGCTGTCATTCATTATTAGAAGAATGGAGACCTGACCATATAACTTGTTGCATTTCACTCAGATTTTGGAACGCTTAAAGAAATGTTAATTTTTTGAGATGTTAAGTGAAAAAAATGTAGCTTTTTAATATAAAAACATATGTGAGCACTTTTTAGGCTTGAATGATAAAAACAGTGTGAAAGTATAGAAATCATAATTAATGATAGTTTTTCATTATATAAGGTAATAAATATTCTTATTATAGAAAATGTAGAAAATATAGAACAGTATAAAGAATACAAAAATTACCTATAATATCATAGCTGAAGTTTACAACTTCAAATATTGTAGTACTGTCTTCTCATTATATTTGTAGCATTAGATAATCTTTTTAAATTGTGATCATAGTATTTGTACAACTTGGTAGATTCATTGTAGATCCACATCATTACATATTAAGTATTCTTCTAAAACTTGACTATGAATAGTTAGATAATAATCTATCATGTGTTTGTACTATTATCAGCAATCTCCTAATAATATTCCAAGGAAGAAATGGAAAATATAAACTTTTCTATATCTCATTCTGAGAAAATGTTTCACATAATTATGTGAGGTAGGAGTGAAGTGATATATTAATATTCGGTATATGTTTAGTTGGGCTTCCCTGGTAGTTAAGACAATAAAGAATCCACTTGCAAAGCAGGAGACCCAGATTCAATCCCTGGGTCAGGAAGATCCTCTGGAGATGGGAATGGCTACCCACTCTAGTATTCTTGCCTGGAAAATTCCATAGACAGAGGAGCCTGGCAGGCTACAGTCCCTGGGGTGCAAAGAATCGGACACAACTGAGCGACTAACACAGACTCACAGACACACACACATGTTTAGCTGTAATTCTTAATAATATTAGTATTATCTCTGTGCAATTTACTTGAACATATTGCACTAACATTTATATGATCTTCCAGGATTTGCTCCAAGTGCTTTCCACAACATGTAAATTTTATTGTACAGTTGCTATGTATTTTTTCATTTATATATATATTTTACACACATATATGTTTTATATGTTGCATAGGTAATATATGTTACATGTATACATATATATATATATATATTTCTTCAGTTCAGTTCAGTTCAGTCACTCAGTCGTGTCTGACTTTTTGCGATCCCATGAACCGAAGCACACCAGGCCTCCCTGTCCATCACTAACTCCTGGAGTTTACTCAGACTGCCCATTGAGTCGGTGATGCCATCCAGCCATCTCATCCTCTGCCATCCCCTTCTCCTCCTGCCCCCAGTCCCTCCTAGCATCAGGGTCTTTTCCAATAAGTCAACTCTTCACATGAGGTGGCCAAAGTATTGGGGTTTCAGCTTCAGCATCAGTCCTTCCAGTGAACACCCAGGACTGATCTCCATTGGGATGGACTGGCTGGATCTCCTTGCAGTCCAAGGAGCTCCCCTTACATATACACTTGGGGGGGACATGGGGGCTGGTGAAGCAACACTTTAAATGCTTTGTTTTCCTCTTTGTTGTTGTTTTGTTTTTGTCTTTTTAAAGGAAGAAGATCTGCCATTTGAAGTCTGCCTTACACTTTTCTGCCTACAGAGATCTTGGTCACCTTGATGTAGGTGTCTTCCTTTAGGAAGGGAAGTCACTTGAGTGATGTCCCCTTGATGATGTAAATATAGATGATTCTCATTACTCATGGTAGTTCTACAGTCATTGCAAAAAACAGACTTAGTGAATATTGAACAATTGCTCCTAGGGTAAATACAGAGTAAGGTTCCTAAGAGCCTCTGGTCACAACCTTTTCATTAACTGATCACTACATATCTTTCTTTTATGTACATTTCTATTTAAAGACAAGTTATTAAACATACATTATTAATCTATTAACATTGAACTCACAGCTGACATCACTTTAACTGATGCCTGAAGGAAGCTTATCTAACACACATATCTTCTCCATGACACACAGCACAGTCTTCTAGTGTTTAGGTACACTAGTCAGCACTTAGCACTATACTTGGAGGCATTTTAAATCACAAAAAAATGCACAAAAATGCTAAAAAATATATACAAGACCAAATAAATAGACCACACAAAAGTGATTTTACCTGCCAATGCAGGAGACAAAAGAGACATGAGTTTGATCCCTGGATTGGGAAGATTCCATGAAGGAGGAAATGGTAACCCACTCCAGTATTCTTGTCTGGAAAATTCCATGGACAGAGGAGCCTGGTGGGCTACAGTTCATGGAGTTGCAAAAAGTCAGACACGATTGAGCATGGACAGAGAGAGGAGCTGAAACAAGAGAGGAAAATAGGTATTAGGAAAAATGTTTTCCATTAACGTAAGGAAAGGGTGCAATAAAATACTCTGTGGCCAGACCACATCTGATTAGAAATAATACCCTAAACTTCCCTGGTGGTCCAATGGTTAAGAATCTGCCTGCCAGCGCAAGAGACAGAGGTTAGATCCTTGGTCCGGGAAGGTCCCACATGCTGCTGAGTGGCTGGGTCTATGCACCCCAGCTCCTGAGCCCGCGCTCTGGAGCCACAACCACTAGCCTAGAATCTGCGCTCTACAACAAGAGAAGTCACCACAATAAGAAGCCAATGCGCTGCCACTAGAGAAAGCCTGCCTGGAGCAACAAAAGCCCAGTGAGGCCAAAAATAAATAAATAAAGATTTAAAAAAAAGAAGACACAATACTCCTTAGGATACAGATCTAGTGTCTGGAGAAATTTGCAAATTTCTATGGTCAAAAGAACTTCCTGGGGACAAAAGAATGGAGAAGTCTGTTCTTTACCTGCTGTGGTCCAGCGTTATCAAACTTTACCTTGTGGATGGCCAATGATTCTAGTTGAGCTTTGGTGCCAGGAAAGTTAGGAAGGACTCTTGAAGGAAAACTAACCATAGGGTCCCCTGGACTGGAAATCTGTGCTCATTATAGAAATCCTAGTTTGGCATAAAAGAGGAGTTGATCTGAAAAGAATAGCAAAGACTAGCACCTTCTGATCTGAGTCAGCCTGGTATTGGGACATTCTTTGGGAACAATGACCATATGAATATAAATAACAGGATCTTAGCTGTGGTACCCAAGATTAGGGCAATTTCCCACAAGGTAGGGTATTTTGTCCCCAAAGTATGGCACATAAGGAATGGTATGATTCTCCCTAAATTACTTATTATAATCTTTGTAGACTTTAAAAAATTCTTTAAATTTTTTTATTTGTATGTTTTGGTTGCACGAAGTTCTTGTTGCTGCACATGGGCTTTCATTGGTTGCTATGTATGTATGTGAAAGTCGCTCAGTCGTGTCCAACTCTTTGCGACCCCATGGACTACACAGTCCATGGAAGTCTCCAGGCCAGAATACTGGAATGGGTAGCCTTTCCCTTCTCCAGTGTATCTTCCTAACCCAGGGATTGAACCCAGGTCTCCAGCATTGCAGGCAGATTCCTTACTAGCTGAACCACCAGGGAAGCCCAAGAATACTGGAGTGGGTAGGCTATCCGTTCTCCATTGGATCTTTCCAACCCAGGAATTGAACAAGGGTCTCCTGCATTGCAGGAGGGTTCTTTACCAACTGAGCTATCGCTGTGAGCAGGGGCTATTCATTGCAGGTATGTGGGCTTCTCGTTGTGTTGGCTTCTCTTGTTGTGGGGCACAGGCTTTAGTCGCATGATTAAGTAGCTGCAGCCCAGGAATTCAGTAGGTGCGGCTCACAGGCCCTAGAGCGCCCTAAAGCAGGGGCTCAGTAGCTGTGGCACACGGGCTTAGATGCTCTGAGGCATGTGGGATCTTCCTGGACCAGAGATCGAACCTATGTCACCTCCACTGGCAGAAAGATTCTTATCCACTGTACTGCCAGGGAAGTCTCTCTTTGTAGGTTTTTTAAAAGTAGCAGAATTCATTGAATTCCCCTGGTTTTCTTCCTGAATTTCTGGCCAAGATTTCCTGCTCTGATTAACCAGGGATTTTGGAATATTCTTGGGGATATCCACAGCAATTGGTGCAGATTTTTTCTCTCCTTCTGGTGGGAGAGGGTGTTAGGTTTTTCTTTTTGCAAAAGAATCCATCACCTTTTCTGCCTTGTCTGTCTTTTCTCTGCCAAATTGAATTCCTTGAGTTCCTGTAACAGGGTCTTGGGTCCACTTCTTGGTGATCTCTGCATCATCCACAACTCTCAAAATTAGATCTTTAGAACCTGACCTCTTCTTTGAGCTCCTGATTCCAGAGAAAATGGCTGACTTTGCATCTTAGCCTGAATATTTAAGGGAGGTTTTAAATCAGAACTATCCAAAATAAACCTTTCTTTCTATAGTCTCTGCTCACACTTGGTTTTCCTCCTATCTTTCCTATCTTGCTTTTAAATGATAATCTGTTTATTTGTTTATTTTTGGCTTCCCTGGGTCTTTACTGCTGTGCACAGACTCTGTTGCTTTATCTAGTTGCGGCAAGTAAGCAGGGGCTAGTCTCTAGTTGTGATGTGTGGGCTTCTCATTGTAGCGGCTTCTCTTGTTGCAGAGCACGGGATCGAGGGTGTGTGGCCTTCAGTAGTTGCGCCGTGAGGGCTTAGTTGCCCTGCGGCATGTGGGATCTTAATTCCTAAACCAGGGATTGAACCCAGTGTCCGCTGCATTGGCAGGCAGATTCTTAACCACTGGACTACCAGGGAAGTCCTATCTTTCCTATCTTAGTAAAGGGCATCACCATTCATCCAACTGCTCGAAAGGAAAAACCTAGGAGTCATCCTTGATTCCTTTCTTTACTTTATATCCAAACCAGTGTGTTGATGGGATGATCCCAATGGCTTCCCAATGATCCTTTTGCTTTTACTCTCTCTGTCTCCTTCTACCAAACATAAAAAAATGATTTTTTTAAATTGGGCTTTATCACAACTCTGTTTAAAATCTTCTAATGATACAAATACACCATTCCAAGAACCACCATCTCTGCAAGGCATTTCCTTACCACCTTTTCTAATGATGCTTGACTCCTCCAGCCACCCTCCATCACGTGATCACATTATTCTCTTTATCATACTCCTATCAGTATTATTTTATTTATCCTCTTGTTAATGGTGTGTTGTTTGTACCCTCATGCCCCTCCCTCCCTGAACATAAAGATAAGGTAGTTCGAGTTTCTTGTTTAGAGAGTATCACAGTGTCTCAACTTGATGCTTGGGAGATAGTTGGTTTTCAAGACACAGTTGTTGAATGAGTGAAAACCTTTCAATAAAGCACTATACATAAAAACAGAGTTTAGAGCAGTCACTCTCGTTGAGTGGGAGGAGCTGGCGGAGGAACTGAGTGGGGATGGTGGGAGAGGGACCCTTACTTGGCCCTATTCCATCTGCTCCTGAGGCTCCTTGAAGAACAGAGTGAAAATCAGGGGCCATATGGGGAGGGGAGGAGCCAGCAAGTGGAAACTGTCTTGGTCAACAATTTTTAAAGGAGTTTTAAAACACTGTTGAAATAAATCAGTAAAACCAGTAGCACTTAACTCCAATGTTTATTCATGGCTCCAAACATTACTTGCAAAATATCTTTCTCTCATGGATATAGCAGCCTCAAATAATAAAAAGTAAATCCACCAAACTCCCTTTGCTGTAGCCAAAACATCTTTGGTAGATAATTCTATTTAAGCAGAAGTGCTTTGGACAGCCATCAGCCCATCACTAATCCTTAACCAATCAGAAGACAGTCTCCAAAAATTGTTAGTCAGTCAATAACATTGGGAAAGCAATGCTATGAGCATCATACTGTCTTCTGGGATCAAGTTAATTTTATTTTATCATTGACATTTTCAACAATTTACCACCCAAGAAGTTCTCTGGTTGAGAAAATTGCATGCAATAAATTTTTTATCTGAACATTAACAAAGAGATTATATAATGAATTAAAAATGAGATGTATAATTTTAAGAAAAATTAGTTTCTCCTATCAACTAAAAATAAATAACATTGTTAAACATACTGATTTGTTCATAGCTTTACATTTCCCAAGGTATTTATGTCTTGACCTTACTTTAAATACATGTATGATATTTTGACATAGGGAATATGTCTCCTTTGAGAAAAACGTCTACACTCATCTAAGCCTTGATGGCATGAATCCTAGACAGATGGTTAGTCTCCCTCACAAACCCCAAAGCTCTAATCAATTTCTGCCTTAATGAAAGAACTATGTTAGATTGTAGACCTCCTGGTTGCTCTTGAGAACCTGATATTTATGAGGAAAAATAAAAGATTTTTAAGGTATTTCATGGTTTTTAATTTATGTAAAAACTTAAAATTATGTTCACAGAAACACAGAGAAAAAATTAGTGGTTACCTAGGATAGAGGGAAGTGGAGAGTGGCAAGATAAAGGGTAGGGGATTAAAAGGTACAAACTACTCTGTATAAAATAAATGAGCTACAGGATATATACTACAGTGCAGGGAATATAGCCAACATTTTATAACAACTTTAAATGGAGTACAACCTATAAACTTTTTGAATCACTATACTGTACATCTGAAACTAATACAATGTTATAAATCAACTCTACCTCAGTTTTATTTTATTTTATTTTTTTTCTACTTCAGTTTTAAAATTATGTTTATATCCAAATGACATTTTTACTTATGTACTGTGAATGCAAGGATAAACAGGTATTGGAAAATGAACTCGTGTCTTGTAAGCACAGGCACAATACAAGCATTAATTTGTTGACAGTTGAAAGCAGGAAAAGAGAAGGAAAGGAGAAAGGGGCAAACCCTCGGTATTAGGACTTTTCAGGACAAGATTCAGGAAAAGTCATCTCAAAGAGGCATTTAGTCCTTAAAGAGGCATTTCTTGGCTCTCGGAACTGAAATACCCAAGAGCAGAGCTGGGTCCAAGCACAGTGGAATTGGGAGCACAGAGCTGTCACTGGTTCAGGTCTTCGACGTCGCTCAGCTTTTCTTGCACCGGGGCGGCCTAGGATGTTGGGCTCCGCTGGGCAGAGACAGGGCGGCTTCCAGCAGGCGCTGTTCACACCACTGGCTGCGAGAGTGGAAAAGAGCACGTGTTACTCCCTCACCCGGGCGGGCAAAAAGGGTCAGAGGATCTGATTGGCTTTCCCTAAGCCTATCGCTGGATCCCAGGGAGTATGCATCCCGGGGAGTAGTCCCCGCTAAGAGAAGACTGGGAAGGGGTGTGAGAACCCAGCCCCAAGCAGATCAAAGTTGAGGACCAGAACTCAGCCCGTGGGGTGGGCGTGGGGGCTGGAAGTGGGGGCGGGGGAGCAGGTGCAGCTATTGCCAGCTGGAGCAAGGCTGTGTGAACTTGATTTTTCCGTGGGTAAGTTTCTTCCCCTGCACCTGATGTCCTCATGGAGAAAAATTCCCATTTCATAGTGTTGAAAGGATCACATAAGATGACGTTTAAGTAAATCGGCTCAAAGCATTTTGAAGACGAATTCTTTTCTCTCCTTCATGAAGTTTTTAAAGTTTTATTTTAACTTTTAAATATGATTTTTAAAGGTTACTTTCCATGTACAGTTACAAGAAAACATTGGCTTATATTCCCCAGGTTGTACAATACATCCTCGAGCCTATCTTAAACCCAATAGTTTGTACCTCCCCCTCCTCCCCCGCCCCTATATTGCCCTGCCCCTCTCCCCATTGTTTGGTAACCGCGTTTGTTGTTTACATCTGTTAAGTCCGCTTCTTTTTGTTATATTCACATATAAGTCATTCTTAATCTGTTTCCTTTCTGGCCAGTGAGAGTTCCGGCTTTGCACAGGCAGCAATGACCATCGTCACCAGTAGGTGGCAGTCGTGTGCTGGAAGGTAATGAACTGGTTTTTTAGGGGAGAAGAACTGGCTGAAACGCTGATTAGCTGTTGGAGGACTCACAGTGGGGACTGTGAATACAGTTGCTGCTGCCGTGAAACCAGCCGTTGTGACCTTGATCAAGGTCTGCATTGCTCTCTGGCCTGGATCAACTCGAATGAAATTTGGAGGCTGATTCTCCATTTGGCTTTAAACATTTTTGTTTGTTTGTTTCTGTAAAGAGTAAATCTTGTATTTCACAGTAATAATCTCAAAAGCCAAAAACTGCTCAACAGTCTTGGTTGTTAGTATATACTGTCTAAAAATATGATGTGAAGCATAATGAATTCATTTATTGCTAAGTCTTTGCTACCTTGGGAGGCCTAAAACAGTTCATGTAATTCTGTAAGGTAACTAATGGGCCCGCAGAGATGCTCTCGAGTTATACCCAGCTCGGAAAATCCACCGAGGAGGCCTGCAATTCAGAAACCTCGCTATTAAAAAAAGTCACACTGAGCAGGCTTCAAAAGTATTTTCCAGTCATGTAATTATGCTTTAATGGCAGGTTCTTAAAATGACTTGGGAAAGAAGAAGGAGTTCAGAAAATTTCAGGTCTGAAATATGTTGGAAGTATCTGGGGCAGCAGGAGAAATTGGGAAATGGTGACATTTAATTGGGCTTAAGAACAAAAATCACAACCCTCCACTTTTGCTTGAATCAAACCTTATAGCAAGGTTGAAATAAGATGATGTGATAAAAGTGAGCATTTATCTGGTATATATATTGGAGGAAGATATTGCATTTTTAACACAGACCATTTTTTTACTACAAGGAGTTATGTGCTGGGTCCATGTTAGTATAAAAATCCTTGCAAAATGGAGACCCAATTGAAATTCTTAGAGTGTTCACACATTTCTGCATTCCATGGAGATGTGGAACAGCCTCGACTGAACACTTGACCTTTATTTCTCCGCATGCTTCTTTTTCAGGATAAAGCCTCTTGAATTCTTAAACCTGGCAGGTGGGGGTGAGGATTTGTTGGTGAGGTGTGGATCAGACATGTTCTCAGGTTTCCTCCGTTCTTTATGAAACCAGACTGTGCTTTTCAGTGCCTTATAAAAGGGGAGAGAGAATTAACTAAGGTATCATTAACCAAAATTTCAGAAATGAGGACCTGATTGAAGCGGAAAGGTGTTTATTTGGAGTTTTTCAGGACTGTATCCCAGAAGACACAGACTCAAGAAGCAGGACCTTCCTTGGTGGCCCAGTGGGTAAGACTCCATGCTCCCAGTGCAGTGTGCCCAGGGTTCGATCACCAATCCGGAAGCTAGATCCCACATGTCACAACTAAGATTTCACATGCTGCAACTAAGACCTGGCACAGTCAAAAAAGTAAATAAAATAAATTAATAAATATTTTTTAAAAGATTCAAGACACATTTGAGTTGTGTTCTGCTGAACTACACCATGCAGTGGGGGAGGCTTATATTGCAAGGTTATGGTTACATGAGTTGTTTATCAAGAATTATCACTGGAGGTGGCAAGAAGTAAGGGTGCTTGTTAGTTAGGGATTTGTTGGGGTCTGGAATTATTTATAAGAGGAGACCTTGAGACCATAAGGCCTCAGGTTTTGTTCTGACTATGGTTGCTGGTATCCTTGGGTCTGGTTTAATTCAAAGAAAGTACAAGTTCCCATTCGTGCAGAGACAAGTCTGAGACCAAGTCCTTAATGGCCGCCTGACTCCAGTTGTCTGCCTGAACTGAGGTCACTCTGTTGCCATCACAGTTTGTCATCAGTATTTATTTTATTTGTTGCTGTAGAAATAAGTACCTGAAAGAAAGAGCGTTGTTTTGTGTTAACCTCTCCATTTTTCCTCCCCCATTTAAACAAGGGGCTGGGACTTGACAGTCTCTTGCCTCTGGGTACTTATTGTGAGGTTGGAAAAGAAAGCCCAAGTTACTTTCTGGACCCACGGGGGCTTAAGACACAGCATGCTGGGCCCCATTCCCAGGGTTTCTGATTCAGCAAGTCTGGGGTGGAGTCCAGGAATTGGCATTCCTAACCATGAGCCTCCCTTGAATATTAGATGCTGCAGGCCAGGACCACATGTTGAGAGCGACTGTGTTAAGGTAATCTCTCCCCTGCAGCCCATTTTCTTTCTGAAGTCTGAAACTTGAGTGTCTTTAGAGTATAGTGCTAGGAAGCTTACTGTAGCTCAGATCATGAACTCCTTATTGCAAAATTTAGACTTAAATTGAAGAAAGTAGGGAAAACCACTACCATTCAGGTATGATCTAAGTCAAATCCCTTATGATTATATAGTGGAAGTGACAAATAGATTCAAGGGATTAGATCTGATAGACAGAGTGCCTGAAGAACTATGGAAAGAGGTTCGTGACATGGTACAGGAGGCAGTGATCAAGACCATCCCCAAGAAAAAGAAATATAAAAAGGCAAAATGGTTGTCTGAGGAGGCCTGACAAATACCTGAGAAAAGAAGAGAAGCTAAAGGCAAAGGAAAAAAGGAAAGATATACCCATCTGAATGCAGAGTTCCAAAGAATAGCAAGGAGAGATAAGATAGCCTTCCTCAGTGATCAATGCAAAGAAATAGAGGAAAACAATAGAATGGGAAAGACTAGAGATCTCACAGGAGTTTCATGCAAAGATGGGCACAATAAAGGACAGAAATGGTATGGACCTAACAGAAGCAGAAGATATTAAGAAGAGGTGGCAAGAATACACAGAAGACCTTCAAAAGAATACAAAAAAAGATCTTCATGACCCAGATAACCACAATGGTGTGATCACTCACCTAGAGCCAGACATCCTGGAATTCGAAGTCAAGTGGGCCTTAGGAAGCATCACTATGAACAAAGCTAATGGAGGTGATGGAATTCCAGTTGCACTATCTCAAATCCTAAAAGATGATGCTGTGAAAGTGCTGCACTTAATATGCCAGCAAATTTGGAACACTCAGCAGTGACCACAGGACTGGAAAAGGTCAGTTTTCATTCCAATCCCAAGGAAAGGCAATGCCCAAAAGGTTCAAACTACCACACAATTGTACTCATCTCACACACTAGCAAAGTAAAATGCTCAAAATTCTCCAAGCCAGGCTTCAACAATACATGAACCATGAACTTTCAGATGTTCAAGCTGGATTTAGAAAAGGAAGAGGAACCAGAGATCAAATTGCCAACATCCACTGGATCATTGAAAAAGCAAGAGAGTTTCAGAAAAACATCTACTTCTGCTTTATTGACTATACCAAAGCCTTTGACATTGTGGATAAAAAAAAACTGTGGAAAATTCTTCAAGAGATGGAAATATCAGGCCACCTGATCTGCCTCTTGAGAAATCTGTATGCAGGTCAGGAAGCAACAGTTAGAACTGGACATGGAACAACAGACTGATTCCAAATAGGGAAAGGAGTATGTCAAGGCTGGACACTGGCATCCTGCTTATTTAACTTATATGCAGAGTACGTCATGAGAAACGCTGGGCTGGAAGAAGCACAGGCTGGAATCAAGATTACCGGGAGAAATATCAGTAACCTCAGATACGCAGATGACACCACCCTTATGGTGAAGAAGAACTAAAAAGCCTCTTGATGAAAGTGAAAGAGGAGAGTGAAAAAGTTGGCTTAAAACTCAACATTCAGAAAACTAAGATCATGGCATCCAGTCCTATCACTTTATGACAAATAGATGGGGAAGCAATGGAAACAGTGAGGATCTTTATATTTTGGGGCTCCAAAATCACTACAGATGATGACCACAACCATGAAATTAAAAGACGCTTACTCCTTGGAAGAAAAGTTATAACCAACCTAGACAGAATATTAAGAAACACAGACATTACTTCGCCAACAAAGATCCATCTAGTCAAAGCTATGGTTTTTCCAGTAGTTATGTATGGATGTGAGAGTTGGACTATGAAGAAGGCTGAGCACTGAAGAATTGATGCTTTTTAACTGTAGTATTGTAGAAGACTCTTGAGGGTCCCTTGGACTGCAAGGAAATCCACCCAGTCAATCCTAAAGGAAATCAGTCCTCAATATTCATTGGAAGGACTGATGCTGAAGCTGAAACTGCAATACTATGGCCACCTGTTGCAAAGAGCTGACTCATTTGAAAAGACCCTGATGCTGGGAAAGATTGAAGGCAGGAGGAGAAGGGGACGGCAGAGGATGAGATGGTTGGATGGCATCACCGACTCGATGGACATGAGTTTGAGTAGGCTCCCGGAGTTAGTGATAGACAGGGAGGCCTGGCGTGCTGCAGTCCATGGGTTCGCAGAGAGTCAGACACGACTGAGCAACTGAAGTGAATAGTGGTAGGGAGTGTGCGTGTATGTGAAGGTGTCTATTGAGAGAATGTGGGACCTCTTGGAACTGAGGGACAGGACATTCCCAAAGCTCAGGAGAAACACGAAGGTCTGCAGATCCTGAACCCCTTGAGGATCAGTGCCATTTCCTCAGCCTTGCGCCAGGGCTGGGCTGAGCTCAGAGAGAATGGGGCTTGATGGGAAGCTCCTTTGTCCAGAATCAGGTGAGCCAACTTACTGGATTATCCTTGGACAGTGATGATCCAGAGCACCCATGACAGCCTGAGAAAATTGTTTATCATCTGGGCACCAAATAATCCTGGGAGAAAGAGGAATTTCTTGCCAGTTTGTCACCAAGCCCAAGCTCATACTGCTCCCCTCACAACTGGCCAATAAATCAAGAGGCACGGTGTTGGGACAAAGAGTAGCAACTTTATTGGGAAAGCCAGCACACTGAGAATATGGTGCACTAGTGTCCCAAAGAACCACTTCACTTGAGTTAGAATTCACACTTCGTTTATACTAAAGGGGAGAGGGTATGGTTTATTGTCGCAGAATTATTGATCCTGGAATCCTTTGTTCTTTCAGCTGTCCATGTAGGTCTGGTCACAATGTTCCTATAAACCTCCAACGAGACAAATGTTATTCTCTGCTCTGCAACTTTTCTTCTCTGTATGAATGGAAAAAAGTTATACCTTTCTATCATGTGTGTATCAGGGTATAGGCAACATACTTTTACAGAAGGTGCGGAGTCAGCATGACTAAGCACAGGCAACTGAGCGCAAAAGTCAGAGCTAAAGGAACAGATCCAATATGGAGTCAGGTTTGTTCATCTTTTACAAATTCGGTGGTATAAGGAATGGCAGTCAGATTTAACTTGATTTGAAGAAAGTAATTAGCTATTTCTTACTTACCCAACTTTGAGTCACTGTCATACCCACTACACAAATTTCTGACTTATGACACATAATCCATGTTAGTATTTGAAACCCCAAACTAAGTTCTGCCCCTGCCAAGCTCTGGATCCACTTGGGGAGGAATAAGGCAGGTTGGGACCTGGGACCCTTTGCTGCAGTGCTTGCTCCTGGACAAACCTCTCCTCCAGCAACAAAATACAGAGAAACTTTATGGGACTAAAAACAAGCGTGTGCATGTGCAGTTGAAGCAAATTATGGACAAAAGGTACAAAAAGACCAAAAAACTCTACTGCCATTTCTGAAGAGCTGGGAGCAAAAACAGGGTGTTGGGAGCAAAAGCAGGGTACTGAGCGTGCCCCCTGCACACACGACCAGCAGAGGAGTGAGCAAACCTGTCACCTCTCTGGCCCAACTCCTGGACTTATCCCTACCCTGACCCCATATAAGAAACAAGCTTGTCCCCCTTGGGGAGCAAGCTAGCAAGGGAACCTGTTGTTTGATCTCGCTCTCTCTGCAGGGGTCCCTGTAAAGCCTTGCCTGAATTTCTTTACTGGGCTCTAGTCAATTTATTTTGATTGAGGGAGACCCAGAACCCTGGTCTGTATCAGGAGGAACTGGGCTCCTACCAACAGCTGTGCAAATCTTGCCCTGCCCAACACTGGAAGCTGAAATCTCCAGTCAGGCTGTGAAAAACAGATGACTTTTCCTAATTTTCTAAAGCATGCACACAATTGCTGCATAATATTGCATCATGAATATATTACACTTTAGGCATTTTCCTGTTGACTTTCACGTGGGTTCTCCCTTCCACCACATCAACAAATATCCTTGTGCATTTCTCCTGCTAATGTAGATATTTTCAAGTTAGATATTTAGAAATGGAATTACTCAACTACCTGACATTTTCACTTGACTTTTCTCACAGAAATTCTGCCAATTAGAGATGCACGTGATATTAGAAGCAGTTTGGTTTTGCAAAGACTTCTGAGAGTGTTTGGACCTCACCCATTAGTGTAAATCAGCCCATAGAGGTTGTTTTTCTTTAATTTTTAGTTGAAAAAAATTTTTCTAGTTGAGATATACTGTCCTGAGCAAATGAAAGAAAAATTAGAGGGGAATGAGTGGAGAATTACTAAAATAGGTACATTCGGAGTAGGGATTAGGGTACAATACCTAGTGATTTAAATTACCCAAAGTCACTGATTTCCTAAGGGTTGAACACAGGGACATAAGAAGTTAAAAAAATTTGAGGATTAGCTTGTATCTCAAAATTATAAGCTAGTCCATTTCAATTTCCCACTAAGAAAGAGGAGAAAACACCCACGTTGTTTTCCTTGGAACCCAGTGCTCAGGTAATGTGAGTTAAGCGCATTATAAATTAAAAAGACTTTGGGGGATCACATGGCAATTTAAATATCTTTGCAGAATTGTTTCTATAGAGAATGGATTTCTCTTTTCAAGCAATTGATTTCAGTGTATGCTTTTGGTACCTGACCACTTAATAGGAGGGTAAATTATGTGGTTATAAAGCTCAAACTTGAAGGACCCTGGCTTTTGGACTTCAGGAAATACAACTAAGATAACTGAACCAGGAAGAAACCATGCTCCAAAGTCTCTAAGAGAGGTTTCAAATGTATTTACTGCAATTCTTGTGCTGGTGTGGTGTGTGGTCATTTTAAAAGCTAGGCTTTTAATGAACTTATTTGCAAAACAGAATTAGACTCACAGACACAGAAAAGAAACTTACGTTTATCAAAGGGGGTGTGGAGGGGGGATAAATTACGTTCAGCATTTACATGTACACAATACTGTGTATAAAAGAGGTAAACATCAAGGACCTACTGTTTAGCACACGGAATTATACTCAATCTGTTGTAATAACCTAAATTGGAAAAGAATCTGAAATCATATATATACATGAATCCCTTATGCTGTATACCTGAAATGAACATAACATCGTAGAGTACCTATACTTATAAAATAAATAAAAACTAGGCTGTAACACCATGATGTATGCTGTCTTCTTTCCCCTGTAAAACAAGGTGAACCCGCAGGGCAGCTCTGTGGAAAATGGCTTAAGAAACGCAGCCATTCCAGGACCCCTCTAGAGCGGCAGGAAGGACTTGCACCGCCAGCTGCAGGAA